>NC_043716.1:843131-853042 GCF_006229205.1 Suricata suricatta
ACGGACCGAACCTTCCGGCTGAGGGAGGGAAGGAGCAGCGGGAAACGGACAGACGTGAAACTCTCTGGTCGATACCGGCTTGGTCCCTGATGGTTTGGTGGCCCCTGCTTTCCAGAACAATCTTCCATCTCGGATTTCCTCCCTTGGCCTCTGCGTCTGGCTGAGGTGTCTGAGTGCGTGCGTCCCTGTGCGGCTGAGCAAAGGGGCTTCGAGCCTAACGGGGTCCCCTGGGTCGTCCTTCTGTCTCGGTGGCCAGCCACGCCACCTGGCCCTCGGGGAGCCTCGCTGGCACCTCCCTGGAACCCAGGGTCCCGCCGGATGCGCCGGGGGGTCTGCACCGTGATCACATCCCTGGCATGTCCTCTGCAGCTGCAGAACGGCCGCTCCCTGCATGGCACGTGCAGACCGTGGGCACCGGGGATTCCGGGCGGGCTCCTGGGCCAGGCTCACCCTCAGCCAGGGCACCCCCTGCCCGTTCCATGGGCACACGGTCAGGACCAACCATGAGGACCGGGGCCCCATCACCTCCCTCCTCTGAGTCTGGGATGCCCGCACTTTGGGGTCAACAGAGGTGGCCCTGGGTGCTGGGGGGTGGGGGGAGGGAGCAGCCCGGGAAGTTAGCCCAGCAGCCGGGACCCTGCCCGTGGCTTAGATGTATAATTTTCCTCCTGTATCAGGGACTCTTACAGCCAGAAGTAATTAATGTCCCCTCGACAGGTGGCTGGGAGAGTCGCTTCCTTTCAGGAAAGTCCACACGGGCACAGGGAGCCCCGCACAGGACACACGGGCACGGGGAGCCCCAGCACAGGACACACGGGCACGGGGAGCCCCGCACAGGACACACGGGCACGGGGAGCCCCCGCACAGGACACACGGGCACGGGGAGCCCCGCACAGGACACACGGGCACGGGGAGCCCCGCACAGGACACACGGGCACTGGGAGCCCAGCACAGAAGGAAAGAGTTAGTCAAAGGCCACTACTTGGACCTAATTCCTTAGCAGCCAGACAGGACTTAGGAACAGGGGCTCAGGCTCTTTGAAGAATCTCCTTTACGGGGTCCGGAAAACGTATCTTGAGTCAGCCTAACTACGCTTCCTTGCTGGTGAGAATAAACTCATGAAATTAAAACAAAAGAAAAGTCAGAGCCACAGAACCGCAGAGAGCGGGCATCGGGCACGGGCTGATCCAGGTCCAGATGACACCGGCACCGACCTCTCTCACGGTCTTGGTTTCGCTCCCTCTGTCTTGACGCCTTCCTTCACTGGGTTTCTCCCCGAGCGTCTGGGGCTGCATCGGGTTTGAATCGGTGGGCAGGGGGAGGCGGGCATCTCTGTCCCACACTCACAGCAGAACCGTGATGGTGTCTCCGGCCGGACTTGCTGCATCAGAAGACCCCCGTGAGCCGATCTTCCGCGCCTGGACAGGGCGGGTGTCACCGGGGTCCAGCCTGGGCAGGACGCCCTCCCCGGTGCATGGACGGGACCAGCGTGGGGACAGCTCCCGAATGCACCGGAGAAGACCGGCCGGTCCTCTCTCGTCAGCACTCGTCCCCGGGCTCCAGCTGCGAGCACAGCCGTCCCGCTGTCAGCACAGAACCCAGGGTGGCCACAGCCCTATGTCCCGGCCCGCGCCGCGCAGCTCGGAGTGGCGCAGGCGGGGCTGGAAGCCGGGACCCCAAGCCTGTGCCTCTAAGCCCTCCCGGAGCCCCACCCTGGACACCCTCAGACACCCCCGAGGGACGTGCCCACGGGCCGCCGCCGTCATGTGGCAACCCGTTTTTGGTTTTCCGTTAACGAGATTCATCTGGGTTCCCTGTCGCTCGAAATGGGCCGCGCCCTTCGGACACAGCTGTGAGGGTCGGCGCGGCTGCTGCTGGCAGGAGGGGAGTTGGCACTGACCCGAGAGGGCCAGCAGCTGTCTTTCCCGGCGCCGCCGGCCCGGGCGCATCAGCAGCTTCAAACTCCTCTGAAGAAATAAGCGTTTATTTTCCAAGTAAGCCAGCCGCACCCCCTCTCTGGTCCTTCCCGCCGGTCACAGCACAGACTCCCTGCACGTCCCTCCTGCGCGGAGTCCGGAAGCTTCTTATGGGAACAGACGCCACCCCTGCAGAGGCCGCTGTCGGACCGAAGTCTGGGAGAACCCCGACCCCGGGCCCCCGCGGACCCACCTTCACGAGGGCCAAGGAGTCACGGGCATCCATACAATACATACGGGAGCAGAGAGATGAGCTTGCGGGGGGAGGGGCCAGATGACACCCCGCATGGTCGACAAAGTCCAGGAGAGGCTGGAATTCGGCACTCCTGGCTGTGACTGAGCGTGTGTGAGACCCCCGCCCCCACTCGGCCAAGCTCTGGTCGCCCCTCTGGGGCCTGCCCGGGGTCACAGGGGACCCAGGCTCTCTGCTGACCCACTCTGTGCTCAGGTGTGGTCCTGAGCTCAGGTGGTTGCCCCCCCCCCATATATAATGTCTTCGGGGAGTTAATCTGATCGGCCCCTACACCAGTACTTCACCTCAGCCCCGGTCAGAGTCACCTGCAAGTTTCACTTCCTTTTTCATACAGAAGCCTGGACCCCCGCAGCTTCATCTCTGGTAACGTAGTTTAAACACCTTGCAACTGTATCCGCATCTGGATGTCGGAAACAACACGTAACTGCCTCACTGCAGGAAGGCTCTGATCTTTTCTACCCTGTTGTGTTGTGTTGTGTTGATGCCGCTCATGATCTGCGCGGAGCCCGGGCAGATGGGGAAAATGCTCGTTTGGGATATTAATTTGTATCGCTCTTTTCTTCCTCTTCCAATTTCAAGTCCCCAACCTGGTGTTCTGCCGTTCTTCGCCTCGGGGATTTTTTTGAAGGGCAGAATGCAGACGGTGCCTGAAGTCAAAGGATTTTCCAGACATTGTTAAAAACCTGAACTCTTTGATGAGGTTGGGCTTGATGTCCCCAGGGGGACAGGAAGAAAGGGCCTCAGAGGGTGACAGGAGGCTAGAAGCCAACTGCTGCAGGGCTGGAAAAAGGGGAAATGTCGTAGGTCTGGGAGCAGCAGGAAGGGAGCTGAGCTCCGTTTACCGGCCGTGTCCCGGGAAGGGGGCCAGACGCTGGGGGGAGGGGGCTGCCACAGGGGGTCTCCGCGAGGCTGAACCCTACAAGCTCCCAGCTGAGGTGAAGAACAGGAAGCCGGGGGACCCCTCGGGGAAGGAGGGGACCTGAGGGGATCTGCGCCGGTCGAGTCAGCCCAGGAACGAAGCCATCTTGGTTGGACTTGTCATTTTAGAACAGAACTAAAGGGGGCACCTGGGGGGCTCGGTCCACTGACTCTGGATGTCAGTTCAAGTCACGATCTCCTGGTTGGTGAGTTGGAGCCTCGCATCAGGCTCTGCCCTGACAGCACAGAGCCGACCTGGGATTCTCGCTCTCTCTCCCTCTCTCTCTCTCCCTCCCTTGTTCTCTCTCTCTCTAAAACAAACAAGTAAACTTAAAAAAAAAAAAAGACCACAACTAAGGGATGTAACATTTCTCTGACTCTCGGTGGGTGAAATGACTTTGAACCCACGGCGCCCGGATTGCTCCCCCTTGGTCCCCTCTGCTGTGACCTCCCCACCCAGCCCCCGCCCTGCTGCCCTCCCCACTTTCCAGACAGACCAATGAGAGCCACGTGGAGGAAGGACTTGGTGGGTCACTCCAGTGTCTGGCCTCCAAATCCAGGGTCTGCCGTAGCCCCCAGGGGTCTGCCCTGGGGCCGGAAACCCCCATAAAGAGAAACACCATGGGTGAGTGTCCGGTGATGCTCAGAGTTCTGTCCTCGCCCCTGCCCACCCCCCACCCCCCCAGTCCTTCATCAGAGCCTCGAGAACAGGGCGGGTCAGAGAGCAAACGGCCTGCAGACAAGACAACACCTGAGACTTTCCGGGTTCCTGACAACCATCCGGGTTCCCAGTGGTCCGTGCTGGGAAATGCGCTCAGGCGTGGCTGCAGGGAGCACCGGACCCCGGGGCTAACTGACCTGGAACCCCTGACCGCCCAGTCCCTGATCGGACGCTCACTGCCCACCTAGCGGCGGCCACTCTCTATTTCTTACAAGAAGCTTTGCCGATGCTCCGAAATGTCATTTCCAATCCGGGCTCGTCCGATGCACCTCAGGGCCTCCTGATCTCCCCCAGACATTCCAAGCATCATGGGCTTTATTCGCTCTTGAACTGCAGCCTGCATACCTGGAGATCCGTGGCTGCTATTTTACGTGGCAAAGGGCGGCGAAGGTGGCCACGGAGGTGGCTGCTGATGGCTGACCGCAGAACAGGAAAGGAAAGGTTATCCGGGCGGGCCCAGCACGATCACCAGGGCCTTGAACCGGGAGAGGGATGGGGAGCAGGGTGGGGACTCGGCCGCCCTTCATCGGCTCCGGGGACCGAAGGGACCGCCGGCTCAGGAGCACGAGGAGCTTGCAGAAGCTGGAGTGGGTCCCCCAGGGCCGTAGGGAGGAGCAGAGCGCTGCCAGCTCCGTGGCTTTGGCCGGTGAGACCCATGCAGACTTGTGACCTCCGGAGCCACAGGCGCTGAGTCCGTCATCGAGGCCTCGGTGTGGGTGGTGACTGGAAACTGCAGCCCCGGGACACGAGGCGAGACCTTCCCAAGACTCTTCTGAGCTCTGGGGCCACGCAGAGCCGCACGTAAAGGTGAAGAACCAGGTCGGGGCAGGGAGGGTCCGAGGAGGCTGGGACGCCCCACGTGCCCTGGGGGGCGGCAGGTCCTCTGTGTGGGCATCCAGCCCCTGAGGGGACTCGCTGGAACCCAGAGGAACCTGTCGGCAGGAAGCAAGCGCCTGGCCCCCATGGTCTCCGTGCGGCAGGGGCTGCCACTGCTGCCCCTCTGCCCCCAGTCCCTCCACCGCGCCCTGCTGTGTGTCTGCTTCCCGCCACGGGGCCGCTCCGGGCACCTGCTGGAGCCTGGCACCGGATGGGGGGAGCCCGCGCCCGCCTTCGCTCCCGCCTTTCGTCACAAGCTGTTGCGGCCGTGGGGGGCGGGGGCAGCCTTGAGGGTGCAGCTGGGGGTTCAGACCGAGACCCCGAGCGGGAAGCCCCCAGGTGCACACGGGTCCTCCGCCTGCCCCCACAGAGCAGGCGGCCCAGCACCCGGGCCTCTGGTCTCTGGGACAGAGAACTACTCACTCCGGCCCCACGTTCTCCACTCCAGTGGGACCAAAGCCCGTACCAGGTGAGCTGAGGCCCTGGGGCAGGACCAGCCTCCGCACGGCCAGAAGGCATCCAAATGAGGTCACCAGGAACGCCAAACCCGCTGCCCTCGAGCGGCATCCGGAAACATACCATTCGGCCAGCTGCTGCGCGTGCTTGGGTAAAGCCGTGGCCATGCACGGAGTGCTGTCCTGGACCACGTCGTGCGAGGCCACGCAGCCCCGAGAGCCAGCCCCGTGGCAGCGACTGCAGTGCCGGGGGAGGGCACGTGCCTGCAACTGCCCGGTTGGGACGGCAGAGATGGGTCTGAATCCACCCCTTGCTGTGCTGGTGGCGAGTGATCTCCCCCCGTGGCTTCACCTTCGGCACACGGACATCTCTGTGCACGGGGGCGCGTTTTCTTTGTGCAGTTCGTGGTCAGCCGGTGGCTTTCTCAGAAGCCCCTGCCTCCTGAGACGGAGCACGTCTGCATGGCCACCCTCCTGCAGGCATGTCCACACGGCCACCCTCCCGCGGACATGTCCACATGGCCACCCTCCCACGGGCACGTCCTCCCCCTCCCCGGGCCCCCCACACCCGCCATCACCTCCCCCGGACCCCGCACCGTGAGGCTGCGTCCATCGATTTCTCCTCCTTCCACAGAGACTCGAGGAACAGACACCAGGTGCGTCTCTGGCCGCCTCCCCCTCCTGCCCGAGGCAGCCTGCACTGCCAGGGGGTCCTCCTGCTGGTACGTCTCTACGCGTGAATCAGGCCCGCTCTTCGCGGAGCCATGACCCCGGCCCCGGGGTGAAACAGTGCTGCCGCCCCATTGGTGTGGATCCAGGGTGACAACATTTTCCACATTCTCGCCGGTGGCCCCCTTAGGTCAGCGGGGGGAAGGCGGGTGGAAGGGGCGCTCGGGGCCGGCCGGTCTCACCCGCAGGCCGCCCCAGCCCCCCAGGCCCCAGGCCTCAGCGTCTGTGCTCCCGAAGCTTCACGTGAATGGGATCATGGAACATGGGTCCCAAACAGGGCACGTCAGAGGCCCCTCCAGGTGGCAGCAGCGGACAAACGCTCCAACACCTGGCACTGCTCACAGGTGGGGACAGCGTGTGTCCGTCATCGGCGGAGAATCAGACGGTGGTGGGCAGGTGCCAGGGAATATTACTCAGCCATGAACAGGGAGGCGTTTCCCAGAGGCGGGGAGCAGGCGGTGGTTTCCAGAGCTGGGGGGCTCACGCTTAGTGGGGACCGGGGAGATGGCTGGGGGCGGACGTCCTGGAGAACACAGAACTGTGCGTTTACTAACGGTCAGGACGGCGAGTGGCGTGACGCGTTCACCACAGGGGGCAGAAAGGAGCAGCTGACTCAGGCCTCCTGTGTGAACCTTGGAAACAGGACGTCTGCTTCCTCCCTCCCGGGACACCTGCTTTTGTTTCCTGTTTTGTGGTTACAAAGAGTAAACTTTTAACACAACTTCCTTCAAAACAACGTCAGGAAATTCCTGCCGGAGATTCTGATGTGTTTACCGGCACAGCTGCATGCATAGGGACCGGGACACGGGAGCTGCTCGGACTCAGACTGAACAAACCTTACGGAGCTTCTGTCCCGAACGGGTCCGGGCGCACTCCGCATGGGCTGGGCACCTCACCCCCGAGGGTCTGCGTGGGGCGGGCACACCTCCTCCTCCTCGTGTACCAGGCGTGGAACCTGAGTCTGGAGTTCTGGTTTTGCAAGATGCCGGAGGTCCTGGAGACAGAGGGGGGCTTGTGTCGATGCCACTGGGCTGTGCACGTGAAAATGCTTACGATGGTAAATCTGGGGTGCATTTTGCTACAACTCTAAAAAAGGAGGGGATCTCATGAAGCCCCACAGGGCAGAGTCCCGGCGGCCAGAGCGAGGCCAGAAGGACAGCAGCACCCAGCGGGGGTCCAGGTGCCGGGCCCTGGGCAGGCCCATTCCGTTCATTCACCTGTTCTTTCTGCCTCTAAAAACAGACACACCTGCTGAGTGTCTGATCGGAGCGTGTGTCCGTGGACGCGGACGCCGAGACCTCACAGAGGCACCCGGGCTCCCGGCCGCGTGTCAGATCCGGAGCCCCGGCTCCTAATTCACGGGCACAGGGTGCCAGGAGCTGTCCGCGGTGCTGCCGCTGGCGGGCCCTGACAGTTTATGACTCTGAGCTCCCGGAAGGTCGGCCGGGTCAAAGAGGGACCCAGAGCATTTGTTTAAAGCTCGGTCCAAGAGTCTCCCCACTTGCAACTGGAAGGTAATGAGTTCTGAGCCACAGCAGAGTCGGGGCCCTGTGAGTCTGACACAAGCTGGTCTTTGAAGAGAAATCCATGCACGTTAATCACCAGGAAGGAAGCAGAATGGCGGAGCGCCACAGTTCACTGGGCAAATATGTACCAAGCGCGGCTGCTCCTGGGAGGCGAGGCAGAGGCAAACAGAAGGGACGAGTCCCTGGCTTCACGGAGTTTGCCTGCCGTGGGACATTCTGCCGGAGAGGAGCCAGGGCCAAAAAGCCAGGGACGGAAAGAACAGGAAGAGGGTCCTGTTGCTGCTTAGGGAAGGGGGATCAGGAGGGCCTCCTGGAGGAGATGTGTGAGCCGATGGCTGAATGGCAGGGGGAGGCAGCCAGCAGGTAGAGCCCAGGGCTGGGAACTCGGCCTCAGCGTCTTCCAGGGCCGGACCTGGGGGCTCGGGGGTCCTGGGGACGCGGGTTAGACACAGACTCGGTGAGGCTGGGCAACTAGCCCGTCTTCACAGGGCTTGGCTCCTATCTTTCCTGCTCTCTCCACCTGCCCCCCCGCCCCCGCTCAATCCCGGTTAGATTTCGGAATGAGCCTCCCCTCCCAAGGCCCTGCTGGCCCCCCCCCGGCCTGCTTCTCCCCAGCCAGCCGCCTGCTCCTGGGGTGCACCCAGCTCGGACCTGCCCCAGGGCCTCTGGGCAAGCGGTTCCCACCCAGGGCCCCTGTCTCCAGCTCTCTCAGAGCCCCTCTGTCACCTGCTCTCAGCTCCAGTGTCTCCTCCTTGGGGATGGGCCTCCCTGACACCTGCCCATCCAGACGTCTCCCTGGAGCATGTCTGCCTCCCCAGAGCGTGGTCCCCACCGAGGAGAGGGCTTGTCTGGGACGTCCCTCCGTCCACCTGTGCAAACCCCAGAACACATCCAGGCGCACCCATGACCGGGACCCATCTGATGGGCTGAGATTGGGGGAGGGGGGGGAAGAGGAAGGTGGGAGAGGGGGAGGGGGGAGGAAGGGAAGGAAAAAAAGAGAGAGAGAGAGACTTGGCCCCTGTTCTCAAGGATCTGCAGACAACGGGGGGGACAGGTGTGCAAACATAAGATCACCGTGAGGCTCTGTGTGTGCTGAGGTGCTCGGCAGACGGGTGGTCGCCAGGGCTGGTTTTGAAGGATGAATAGGAGTTTTCCAGGGAGACAAACAGATGTCATTTCAAGAGAAAGGCAACCTCGTTTGAAAAAGCCAGGAGTTTGGACACACCCCCAGCTCAGGAGCGAGTGCACCTGATGGGTTACCACCGGTGCAGGGGGGCGGGGGGCAGGGGCGGGAGGGGCGGATGGAGAGGTCAGCTGCCCGGAGCAGGCAGGCCAAGCCTGATGCTGCAGGTGACTCGGGGGCAGCGTGAGGACTGACCAGTGGGAGACCCTGGCCCAATGGGGGGTAATTCACAGTCATTCAAGGCAAGAAGTGAGGTGGTTGGAAGTAAGGGAGACACGAGGGGACCCCAGCAATGTCTGGGGGCAAGGGGCCAGGGCGTGGTGATCCCACAGGCGGGCGAGGAGACAGGAGGTCTTGGAAAAAGGTCTCTGGCTTAAGGGGCAGATGTCTGAGCCGGGAGCCGGGGCGGCGGGCTTGGGTGGAGTCAGTTTGAGGGTGTGGGGCGTGTCTTGCGGACGGGTGTCCAGGAGGTGCGTGGACACTCAGGGGTGTGCCCCTTGAGGTCCTGAAACACTGGCCCAGGGGGCTCGCCTTTGCACGTGGACACGGCTCAGTGTCCTAGAGGCTCGGGAGGCCCCTCCCCCGCCCTCCGCCTCTGACAGGCAGGGAGCCCTGGGGGCTGAGGTCCAGGCCAGCGGCCGCAAGCAGCCGTGTTCCCAGGGTGCTGCGGTCCCAGACCCGTGAGAAGTATGAGCTGCCTGAACACCAGGTTCCTTCCCTTCTCCACGCTGGGGACCCACACTCTGTCCCCACCTCCTGCGTCCACTCTGCCAGCCGCTCACCCCCAGCCCACCCTGCTTAAGTCCCTCTGTTCTCAAGACTGCCCTCCAGTGCCACCACCTCCAGGAAGCCTCCCATCATCCTCCGGGGTTTGAATCTCAGAGTGCTGCCGCCTCCAGGAAGCTTCCCATGATGCTCGGGGGGTTGCATCTTGGATCACACTCTGACCTTCTGTCCTCCCCCGATCCCCGGAGCTCCAAGGCCATGGCGAGCCCACCAGCACGGTGTGGGGGCCCCACAGCCCCAGGCCCCCGGCGCGGTGCGGAGCAGCCTTTGACAAAGATCAGCTTCCGACTGACCAACCGGCAGAGAGCAGGACCCGTGAGCCCCACTGGCTCCTTCATATAATTAACACGTCTTATAAATCACGTTACATTTCATAAATCCTGCGAATTGTGCTTTTATGAAGCATGAAAATCACCTGTGAGGACACCACGCGTGGAGGCAGCCGCAGAGCCACCTCGGTCACTGCAGGTCTGAGGAACCAGCCGCCC
>NC_043716.1:853142-862085 GCF_006229205.1 Suricata suricatta
CCCAGGACCCTGAGAAGTGAGTGCTTGCTGTGTGCCGGCCCCAGTCTGTGCAGCTCTCCCGCGGACACAGACCAGCACGACAGTCACCCGCCCCGGCTCTGGGTGGCAGGCGGAGGGTGGCCCTGGCAGAGCGCGGGGCAGGTTGAGAAGTGACCTCTGCCAGGGGCGCCGGCCCCACCTCCCCCCCCCAAGATGCCCTCAGAGGGACACAGTGTCACTCTTGCAACCTCTATGCCCAAAACAAAAATGTCCCTCTTCTCACAAGGAAGGTCCACATAACCCACACGGAGGGCCAGCCACAAAATCCCCAGCCACGGCCGCGTGCCAGAGGGGACAGGCGGGCCCAGGGCCGCTGCAGGCGGGAGGAGGCTGACCGGTCACCGCTGGCAGGTGCAGGCGGGGCTCCAGCGCACGACCCAGACGCCCGGGTGCCACCTGCAGATCAGTACGTGTCAAGGCTCTGACCCGGTCCTGATCCCGACGCCTGGGCGTGGGGGACGCCTCCAAGTCAGGAAGCTGGTGCAGGTGCACCCAGTTGCTAGCTGATCTGAACTTGTCCCACATTTGTAAAGTATTTCCAAGTGAAGGAGAGAGAAGACGGACTCAAGTTAGAGGCAGCAGGGAGCTGCTCTCGCCGGCCAGTGTCCTCAAGGCACCAGGACGGCCTCCCTTCTGTGAGGCCTGGAGCCGTCCGGAGGGCTTGCGGGGAAGGGGATCCCTGATTTCTGCTTTCTCCCCAAATCAGGGCCTCTACCCTCCCAGCCCACGGTCACACTGAGCCCTACGTGAGCCTCCAGGGAGACGCATCTGAGGCAGAAAACGGCTGGTCTGCTCCAGCAGGAGCACCTTACCGGCCTCCACACAGGGCATGAGGGACCAGGAGTCATCCTCGGGGGCCCCAGGGCGGGACCTGTGGGAGGGACGCCCCGCCCCCGCCCCGCCCCACGTGCCCCTGGGGCTCTGCCTGCAGCCCTCGCCCTGCTGGCCATTCAGGCCCTTTTCTACCAACCACCGAAGAGTCTCTTGGATTCTGACTTTGCACTCGATCTTCCGGTATCTGTCCTCTGAGAAAATACATACTTGCGAAAATAAAAACAAATGCATTGAGCTTTTAAAAATAAAACTCTCAGGGCGCCTGGGGGGCTCCGTCGGCTAAGCGTGCAACTTCATCTCAGGTCATGATCTCACTGCACAGGAGTCTGAGCCCCACATCAGGCTCTGTGCTGACAGCCCAGGGCCCTCCTTGAGTCCCCTCTCTCTCTGCCCCTCCCCTGCTTGCCCGCTCTTACTCGCTCCTCTCTCTCCCTCTCAGAATAAATAAATAAATAAACCTTTAAAAAGAAAAAGTGCACAGCTCGGAGCTTCTCAGATCACTCACGGACCTGTGCTCCGCGGCCAGCACGAGGTCAGGGCGGAGCACGCGTCACCCCGAACGGAAGCCTCGGGCTGTCGGAGCCCCGTGTTCCTCGTCCTCCCGCGTCTCCTCCGTCCCTGTGGATGCGCGGCCGGCACCGCCCGTGAGCAGCGTCTCACCACCGTGGGCCTCGTGAGGGGCTTCCTCGACTTTGCCTGTTTGCAAAGTCACGTTGGAGCTCGAATCAGTACTTGGTTTCTAGTCCCTGCCGTCCGTGGGTCCTGCTGCACGGACGCCACGTCTCACTCGGGGACTCGGCAGCCGCCGGACGATGGGTGGTCTGCATTCGTGGCCGCAGACGGTGGTGCACGGACTCGCGGAGGGGCTGCGTGTGGCCGGGGCGCTCGCGGAAGCAGAGCCGCCGGCTCCTCTGGGGGCCCTGTCTCACGTCAGGGAGCCGCGGGAGGGTCTCCGGAGCGGCTGCAGCATCTTGGGATCCCACCAGCAGCACACGAGGGCCCCCGCTTCTCCCCGTTCTCCCCAAACACTTGTGCTTCTCTGGTTTTTCAATCACGGCCACCATGACGCGTGTTGAGTGGGATCTCGTGGCCGCTTTGACTTGACCTTCAACGGTGAATCGTTATCGATTTTCTGCACATCATTGCTCTCTGTATTTTCGCATCCCTAATTCATATTTGTGTATATGTGAAAATTAGTTGTTTTTTAAAAAATTTTTTATATTTACATTTGAGAGAGAGCGCGCGCGCATGAGAGGAGAAAAGGCAGAGAGAGAGGGAGACACAGAATCTGAAGCAGCTCCAGGCTCTGAGCTGTCAGCACAGAGCCCGACATGGGGCTTGAACCCACGAACTGTGAGATCATGACCTGAGCCAAAGCCGGACGCTCAACCGACTGAGCCCCTGCCTGCCACTCTTGTGTTTACATGTCCATCAGCCACTCCTCAGACACCTCTCCTCCTGCCCTCGCC
This sequence comes from Suricata suricatta, assembly GCF_006229205.1. Classification (NCBI taxonomy): domain Eukaryota; kingdom Metazoa; phylum Chordata; class Mammalia; order Carnivora; family Herpestidae; genus Suricata; species Suricata suricatta. The sequence continues at coordinate 855,485 of NC_043716.1, forward strand.
AGTGCCAACCCCCCGTTCTCCCCACCCCGCCCCTCCCCACCCTCTCCGTCTTCCCCTCTGTTCTTTTCTCCTGGGATCCCGCCTTCCCTTCCACAGCCCCCACCTTCCTACCGTCCCGGTTCTGGTGGAGCCAAGGCGGCGAAGGCAGAGCTCTGCTTGGGGCTGAGGCTCTGGGAGTGAGAGCGGCAAGAAGGAATTCTCTTCCGCAGGGGGGAGGGCCAGAAGGGCCCACTCACACATGGTCTGGGGGGCCGGTCCTGGGCACGCAGGCCCGGCGGGGGGTGGGGGTGAAGAGACCGGCTGGGTTGGGTTTGAGCCTCGAATGGAAGGAAAGGGAGACCCAGAGACAATGGAAGGTGTGTCCACATTGCCCAGCAGGACACTTGAACAGAAGGTTCTGGAACCCTGGTCTTCTGCCCAGGATCAGCTACGTAACTTGCAGGGCCCAGTGCAAAATGAAATGCGGCTGCAGCAGGGCATTAAACCAAGTGTGGGACCCCTGGCACGGCCCATGTCACGTGTCCCTGAAACTGGCCCTGACCTTAACCCTCAGCCCCGGGCCTCCCTTCCATCCTCACATCCGGGGACAACGGGGGAGAGAAACAGGGGCGCATGGTGAGCCCCACCCCCAGGCCCACCGTCCTGTTCCCCAGGTGGCAGCACAGGGCCCGGGGGGCCTGAGGACGCCCGGCCGGGGCTCCCGGATTAAAGGAGTTGGAGGCCTGTGACAGGTGCACCTCCCTCCACCCAATGACTCCAATGCGCGGCTAAGTCTGAGAACCAGCGATGGGTCCCCAGAGGCGCAAACTGGAAGCCTGAGCCTCCTGGAAGCAGGGACCACAGGACAGGGCGGCCCGTCCCCGCTGCCGTCCCCAACCCTGCCCGGAGCAGGAGCACCCCCCTGCACCCTGCCCCCGTGCAAGCCAGCTGCCATCCCCACTCCCTAACACCTGCATAGCCTGTACCCGGAGATGACCCCACATGTCAGCAGGGGGGTCTGGGCGCCTCCCCAGGTAAACCCACACACGGGGAACTTTCTAGAAAATGTAATACTGCGTCTCTTGAGAATTGCCGGGTCCACTGGGAAAACAAATACCGAAGAGGGAATCAGACATGTTCTGCTCGCTTGGCGGTCAGGAGGGGTCTGGTATCGGGTCCCCACGTGGCCTCCTGGTCCTGGAGGAGACACGTCCTCATCCGTGGGGGGACCAGGACCCCGTGCCCCCCCCCCAGCACAGCTCCTGCGGCAGCCCTGCCCTGGCCGCCCAGCTGGCTGCCTTGGGAAGGCGGTTCCCTCTCTGGGTCCCAGTGTCCTTCCTGTCGGAATGGCACCTCCTCCTAGAGCAGCCTGCTCTCTCTCTGGACAGCTCGGACTTCTAGAAAGTTCTCTTTGACTGTACTGACCTCCATCTGCCACTGCCGGGCACAGTGACATCTGTTCCCTCAACCAAGAGGGGGTCCTGATGGGTCTGCCACCCTCCAGGCTCCCAGACTGAGCCACCAGCCACACCGTGACCTCTCACGCAGGACGGCTTCCGAGTCCCGTTCGCAGCCTCCAAGGCTGACAAAGGCAATCCCTGGATGCCAGGCCCCGTGCCTGTGTGGCAGGGACGAGACCAGAGCATGCACGCTGCGAGGCAGGGACACGGCCCTGGCAGCCCACAACAGCCCCTCCTGCGGGATGCCCCACCCTGACCCTGTCGCGCACAGACCCCAGACCACTGGCCACACACAGTCTAGGTCCCCGTCCCAGGATGGGCCTGTGCATGGGCTGCCGCGGAGGCGGATTCCACCAGCCCCCGGAAGTAGGTGATGGTGCACAGTGAGGATGTATGCAGACCGATCTGGTAAAGGATTTTGCCAGAGATGACCAGGGAGGAAGCAGGCGGCCCTGGGAGGGAGTGATGTCCCTGTCTCTGGAGGTATGTAAGGGCAGTGGAGTGAGCAATGAGCAGAGTTCTGTGAGGGCAGGGGGTTGGGAGGAGAGTGCGGGGACTTCTGGCCCCAGCTCGGACCCCGGCAGGGCAGAGGAGCCCGTCGGCCCCCTTCCCCACCCCCGAGCTCCGGGCCAGGACACAGCGTCAGGGTCCCAGCAGCCGCGCCCACAGAGGAGCCCCGGACCAGGTCCCACTGCCGCTCTGCCTCGAGCCGCTATCACTGGGTCTTCCCATCGATTCCCTACAAGGTCACAATCAATAACCAGGAATCCACTCCCTACGTGAGAATAATCATTTTAACAGTGCGAGTCCTCATCTTCCCTGCAGCAGATCCCACACCTCCCAGCAGCAGATCTCACCTCTCCCAGCGCTGCCTGGATGGATGTGGCCTTGGCCCCACGGCCCTTCCCCTGTCAGTGACAGAATTAACATCCCCCAAACCTCAAGACCTCCCCTGAGTCTTGCACACCCAACCCTGGGCTCTCCGACTTGGGATGATCTTCTCTTTCTAGGTGGGGCAGGGGGCCAGGAAGACGGAGGAGGCATGGGAGGGTCCGACGCCGTGGGGAAGTCCTGGACAGCACAGGGCGGCTCACCGTCACGGTGCTTCCAGAACAGCGGACGTTGCCCTAAGAACCTCAGAGAGACGAAGGCACTTACTTCCCTCAGACCTGAAGTGCACACGCCACACCTCCCTCTCACCTGCTGTCTCCTCTGCTCACGTGCACATGTGACCGCGTGGATGACGGCGTATTTTCTCTCTCCTCACATCTGCTATACCCCTTTGGTCCTCTTCCCGCTTGGCAGAGTCTCTACAGTTTTCTCTCCTCCATTGAGAAAATATTCATTCTGTGTTCATTCATTCAAAAATCTTTGTTGAGTGCCTGTTATGTTTTCTCACGGGCGGGGTCAGTCCTGACTCATCTCTGACTTGCAGCAGCGAGTGTAGAGCGAGGTGAGAACTTGGCAGAAGTGTGTTGGGTGGATGGAGAGACAGATGGATGCCTGGCGGGTAGACGAATAGATGGGTGACTGGATCGGTGGATGCACAGACACGTAACAGATAGAAAAGAGGAAGATGGATGCAAAGAGGATGGGCGGGTGGTGGACAGACGGGGGAAGATGGCTGGAAGGAAGGAAGGATGGATGGATGGATGGGTGGATGGATGGATGGATGGATGGATGGATGGAGAGTGGACAGGCAAGGGCATGGATGGATGGATGGAGGCTAGATGGATGGTGCAGGATAAACAGGTGGATGACAGTGGGGGAGGGGGCCAGATGGGTGGGTGTCTCCGTGAAATCCCAATTTGGTAACTGAGAAGCCAGTCTTTAATGCCCAGGAGACCCCAGCTAAGCCCTTTCCAACCTCTGGCTGGCTTTTCCTCTGCTCCAAGAATAAATGGGATTTCCCTACCCATCACCAAGTTCCCACGGCAGCCGCCTGTTTTAGAGTCCCAGGCAGCCCAGTAGCGGTGCAATTCGTCCGTGTTAGCAGCCACTGTCACCGGACTGTAACTTCCAGGCTGTTGGTGGGGAACTGCTCGTGGACGGCGGGGCGGCTCTGCCCGCGTACCGGCAAGTGGACCCTCTCCCCTCTCCCCGTGCGGCTCCCGAGCGCCTGCCGCTGTGTCAGCAGGGGTGGTTTTTGTCGCTGGATGGCCGTGGGGCTCCGAATGAGGAGAGCAGTTCGGAGGGTCAGGGAAAGACAAAGCCTCCCTCCATGAGCACAGTGAGGATGCTGGCGAGTCGCTCTGGCCTGAGGCAGAGTGTGAAAACACAGCCCAGGGCTCCTCGGTAGTTGACAGCCATGCCCAGTTCTGGGGGCCCTCGGCCTGCGTGGACACCCGTCACGGCCCCCAGGGCCGCAGCGCCCACAGGGAAGAAACAACCCGCATTCCCATGTGATTCGAAGAAATGGCTTATCCTTACTCCTCACTGAGATTAGCGGTTATGGGGCAGACTCCAAGGAAAATGTCAGTCACTGACGAGGGCCCAGACAGCTGACAGCTCCCTGCTGGCAAGTCCATGGCCCTCAGCACCGCGTGGACCTCCTCCTGGGTCTCTCCTCCGCCTCGGGCTCCAGTCACCCGATCCCACGACTTGGGCCAAGACATCAGCACTGCCATGCTCCCAGATGCTCGCACGTGCTGTTCCATCTGCTGGCGTGCCCTTCCCGTCTCTGTCCAAACTGCCTCAGGGGGTGCCCCTGACACTCAGCCGCACCAACAAGGTCCCCTGCTGGGCTGTGACAGGTCTCTGCGTCTCTGGCACAGACACCGAGATCACTGGGACAAAGCACGGCTGGCCCCCTGCCCGCCCCCCCGCCCCGCCCCTGTAAATAAAGTCCCGTCGGGACACAGCTTCCTGGCCCTTCACAGAACAAGTCTGTCCACCCCTGGTGCAGGGTGACAGGCGCCCAAGCCCTCACTGTGCAGGTGGGACGTGGTCTGGAGCAGAGGTGAGAAAGGGCTTCCCCAAGGTCATGGCAGGCAGACTGGAGGCAGGGCTGAGACCAAGTGCCGGGTCTCCTGTCCTCCTGGCAACATAGGACATCCGGGGTCCGGGGCCTGATGAGCCATCCTTCCCTCCAGAGGCCCCTCCCCTGACTCGCGGAGGAGACTCCTGGGAAATCCAGAGTCCTCCTGTGTTCCCTTCTAAAGGTGCGTAGGGGAACTTTTACGTCCAGGGCTATACTCCACTGTGAAGTCGGGCTTGTGCGTGGCGTGAGGTGGGGATCGGGTTCCTCTCCCTCCACACAGACATCCACTCGCTCCAGAATCATGAGCTGAAGGGCCTTTCCCTTCTGCACAGAACCACCTGGGAGCCCCTGTTGAAAATGGCCTGATCCTATACAGGTGGGTACATGCCGAGCTCTCTGCTCTGGTCCTTTGATGCAGACGTCTGTTTTAACATCACGGTCACGCTATAGTACTGTTTTCCGTTTGTCCCTTCTGTTCTCTGCTCCTCGGGTCCTTTGCTGCCCTTTTTTTTTTTTTTTTTACTGTTTGTTTATTTTTGAAAGAAAGAGAGAGACAGAGCATGAGCAGGGGAAGTACAGAGAGAGGGAGAGACAGAATTGGAAGGAGCTCCAGGCTCCGAGCTGTCAGCACAGAGCCCGATGTGGGGCTCAAGCCCATGAACTGTGGGATCACGACCTGAGTCAAAGTCAGATGCCTAACTGACTGACCCCCCCAGGTGCCCCGACGTGTCATTTTGGTGTCTTCTTGTCAACATTAGGAAAGAAAAGCGCAGCAGTGCCCTCTGTCCTGCTGTGCTCCAATTCGGCCGGAGGGCGCCGCCGGGTGCCGTGCCGGGGCCGCACGCACACGCACGCACATTTCCTGGCTCTCGCTGTCCACGCACGACTGAAGGGCGTGCTCAGCGAGCACCAGCTGCAGAGGCGCCTGGACTGACAGCGCTTTTCTTTTCATTCACCCACGTTGCTCCTTTGCCCCTCGGCCCTTGCTTCAGGGAAGTCCTTGGCGATTCTCATCGTGACCCACGTGGAACCTGTGGGATTTCGCTCCCCTCCGGTCACTCCCAGAGTTCCTTACGTTGGGTGTTAAGCAGTGTGCCTACGATCAGGGCGGGTGTGTGTCCCTCCTTCTTGGGATCCTCTCCACTTTCTGGAACCGTGAGCTTATGTTTTCCCTCATCAAAAATCAATTTTGGGGGATTCTTAGCTATTTATTTCTTCAAATATTACTTCTGACTTCTTTCCATGACTTGTCTCCAAACTCAGGTATTTATTCTTCTGTCACCTCTAATCCGGTACTAAGCCCCTTCACTGAACTCTTCATTTCAACTATAATTTTCAGTTCTAGGATTTCCATTTGGCCCTTTTTAGCTCCTGTCTCTCAGCAGACATTCTCTCTCTGTTGACTCACAAAGAATTTGGTCTTTTGAACATATTTATAGAGCAGCCTTCAAGACTGTGCTTTTAGAGTCCCAGAGCTTGGGGGCGCCTGGGGGGCTCAGTTGATGAAGTGTCCGACTTCGGCTCAGGTCATGAGCGCTCAGTTGGTGGGTTTGAGCCCCGTGTCGGGCTCTGTGCTGACAGCTCGGAGCCTGGAGCCTGCTTCGGATTCTGTGTCTCCCTCTCTCCTTGCTCCTCCCCTCCTCACACTCTGTCTCTGTCTCAAAAACAAACATTAAAAAAAAAAAAACCTAACCCCATAGCTGGCCCATCTTACTAAGTTCCTATTAACTGGATGTCTTTCTCAATGCCAGGCCACACCTTCCCGTCCTATGAGGGGGTTTCTGGTCCACGGTTCCTGGGCTCCGAGCCCCGTCCCTGCACCCCGAGCCCCGTCCCTGCACCCCCGTCTCCGTTTCAGTTGCAGTCTATGGAAATCGTTGTTTTGGCTTCTAGAATGACCAGTCCTATGACAACAAGACAGAGTTGTCTGCCACACGGTCTGCATGTGGTGCACACGTGTGTTCAGAGAGACCAGCGAGGGTTCCGGGTGAGCTCACCCCAGCGTCGCGGCCAGAAGGCAGAAGCATTCTGACGCTCAGAGCACATAACTGAGGCGTCTCGGGTTCTGCGGGAGTGAGTCGCTCTCCGAAGGCGTTCACGTCCCAGGGGAGAGTCCGGGCCCATCCGCGGGGAGCGGCGGAGAGAGAATTGTTACACCTTTGGGGGCGGGGGAGGGGGGCTG
>NC_043716.1:862185-893873 GCF_006229205.1 Suricata suricatta
TTTCCGTTTCTGTATTGATTCCCAGGCTTTGTGTTCATGGCGTGGTGACAGCCCCGGGACGGAGAGGACATCGCTGCACAAACGTAGAAGAATTCCGTCCCAGGGAATTGTCTGAGTGCGGGTGTGGGTCCCTCGGGGCCCTGGCTTCAAACAGAGGCGGCGGGTGACCCGAAAGACCCTGTCATGGCTCCCTGGAGCAGGTGCACGGCGGTTCGGGAAGCCTGAGGGGACGGCCCGTGAGGTCTGGGGTCTGGTCGAGTGCCGTGGGGCTGGCTGGGCTGGATCCACAGGGGTGCTGCCCCGGGCTCTGTGGGCTGCCCTCACCGCCACCCCCGAGCGGAGCTCACGTGGCCCCTCAGGAGCCAGGGGTCCAAACCGCCTTCCCGGTGAGGCCCGCGCTAGCTGACCGGGTGGTGGCTCTGAGAACAGCCATCGGATTAGCCCGATGCCAAGAGGGGCCGTGCCCGGACGGGCCGTGTGTGGGGGCGCGAGTGCGGGGCTCCGTCCGTCTCTGTCCCCGGAGGCGCCCACACCCATCTGTCCGCTCTTAACCATCCCCCGGGGTGGACGTGGGCACGGGGCCCCTCAGAGCAGGTGCGGGTCAGTACCGTCCGTCCCCACCATGCACGGTCAGTCCATCAGCTGGGACTTAGGGCTGCATATTGAACTCGGTTAAAACGCCTTAGGGGGGCCTGGGCGGCTCAGCCGGTGAAGCACCTGACTTCGGCTCAGGTCATGATCTCCTGGGTCTCAAGTTCGAGCCCTGCATTGGGCTCTGCACTGACAGCTCGGGCCTGGAGCCCGCTTCAGATTCTGTGTCTCCCTCTCTCTGCCCCTCCCCCACTCACACTCTGACCCTCTTAAGAATAAATAAACATTAAAAAAAATATTGGTCCTGTGAGGCTTTCCCCTTGGATACGTTATTATACATATATATAACATATATGTTAGTATATAATATATTATGAAATAAATTTCATAGAAAGGTCTTTATTTTCTTAATTTTATTTTTAATGTTTTTATTTATTTTTGAGAGAGAGAGACACACAGTGTGGGAGGGTCAGAGAGAGAAGGAGTCACAGGATCTGAAGACAGACTCCAGGCTCTGAGCTAGCTGTCAGCACTGAGCCTGATGCAGGGCTCGAACCCACGAACCGCAAGATCATGACTTGAGCCGAAGTCGGACACCTAACCGACTGAGCCACCCAGGCGCCCCCATAGAAAGGTCTTTAAAGTGGAGGGAAAATCCCACTGGAAGGTGACATTCTTTCCATAAGCTGCTCAAGTTTCTGCCATTATTTTACTTAAGATGTTTTTTCTCCCCGGGTTGTCCTGAGTGGGGATTGGTCTAAAGTTTTCTATTTTTGTGCTAATTTTGTCAAGTTTTGGTATCCACGTTACGTTAGTTTTATAAAAAGAACTTGGAAGCCATCCTTCCTTCTCCAGGCTCTGGACGCGTTTAAATAGTATCAGGTTCATCTGTCACTCGAACATTTGAAGTTTTCCTTTGAGACCGTCTGGATTTGGCGCTTTCACAGAGTTTGCTTCTTTCTCTCCTTTATAGCTTTTCCCAGTTCCTCCCATTGTTTTCAGTCATTTCGGATCTCCCAGCTCTTATGGCATGAATTCCGATCACGTGTGGCTCCTGGAACACATCTTAGTTCGCGGATCTTTTCAAGTGCATGTCCACCGACTTTCTTTTGCAAAATCTTTTTTTATTATTATTATTTCCTTGGACCCGTGGTGTTTTCTCTGTCCCCCAGCAGTGCATCTGAGCATTCCGCCACGGCCCATCTACTTCCCTGTGTGTACCGCACCCCCCCCCGCCCCCCCCCGCCACGCCAACGGCGTCTGGACCGCGAAGCTCCGGCTCAGTCGGTCTCCCGGCACTTTTCCAACGAGGTGCTCAATTCATTCGTTTCGTCCTTCCTTGGGTAACCTGCTCCTGAGTCTCGAGCTTGGGCTGAGTACACGAGATGCCTCACTGACCAGAGACCCACGCAGGGCAGGAGGCACCCACACCAGGAGGCCAGGAGCGGGGCGTGGACGGTCACCGGCTCCATCAGGCGAGAACACGGAGCGCAGGACGCTTGCTGGAGGCGCGTTTCCTGGGGCGCAGCTGAGCTGGCAGCAGGCCCGACTCCGAGGGGGCAGTGTGGACCGCGCAATCTCCCGCCAAGCTGTGGGCGAGCAGAGGGGGGTCCGAAGCTCCCTGACCCCGGCACGGAGACCCGGTGCCTGGCCCTCCCTGAGGGTCCCGGCATTGCCGCCCGATGAGGATGAGGCTTGGGAGGCAGGGAGGCCGGACGAAGGGAGGCCCTGCTCCAGGACCGAGACCTGCAGCTCAGGAACGGCTCGCAGGCGGAGCTCACTTCGCGGTGTCCCAGGAACAAAGCACTCGAGGCATCTGGACACAGGACGAGGCGGGACGAGGCGGAGGCTTCCGTGTGAGGGAGAAAAACAAAGGAGGGGGTGCCTGCCGGGCTCAGCCGGTCACGTGTCCGACTCTTGGTTTTGGCTCAGGTCATGATCTCTCAGGTCGTGGGTTCGAGCCCTGAATCGGGCTCTGCGCTGACAACACAGAGCCTGCCTGGGATTGGCCCTCCTCTCTGCCCCTCCCTGACTTTGCGCGCGCTCTCTCTCTCTCCCTCTCTCTCTCTCTCTCTCTCTCTCTCTCTCTCTCTCGGTCTCAAAATAAACAAACTTAAAAACAGAAATCAAAGAAGAAATCGGCAACCGTGCTTAATCCCCAGGAACCCACCTGCTCTCTCCGGAGCGGCCTCTATGTGTCCACCAGGCTGGGCGGACACGCCCTCGGGGCCTGGCCACACCCTCGGGGCCTGGCCACACCCTCAGGTCTTTAGATATTTATTTATTTTATCCCTTCTTTTGTTGAAAGCTGTGATCATCTTTAGATGTGTCCACAAAATCTTTGGAACTCCTTCGGTCAGGAGGTGAAGCCTCCCCCCGCCCCGTCCCCGTGAGCACGGGCTGGACTCAGGGACTCTTTCTAACGAAGAAAACAGAAGCGAGGGCCCCGGTAGGGGAGACGTGAGTTGGGACGGCGCTCTCCCTCTCTTGGGTCCGTGGGTCTGGCGGGAGCCGGGCGCCCGTCAGGACCCCAGCAGCCCCATCGAGGGTCGGCAGGCAAGGCCCGGGGCCTCCTGGCCGCAGCCTCGTGAGGGAGGCTGCTTGGAAGCCGCTCTTCCCGCCCTCGGACCTGAATGTCGCATGCCGTCCTGACCAGAGCCCGCCGGCCCAGCCTCTCCCGAGCACCGGACCCACAGCCACGAGGCACGAGGAACTGCTGTCCTGAGCCGCGGGGTCCGGGGCGTCTGTCCCTCGGCAGCCAGCAGCGACCACAGGCCTCCTCCGCATGTCTGGTGGTGCTTTGTTCGCAGTACGAGAGCATTTAAAGCGCTGACCGGCGCTGCTTCAGGCGCCTGGACGGGGAGGCGGCCAGACCACGGCGGCTAAACGCCAGGAGGAAGGTGTCTTCTCTGGGGTCTCTCGACATGTGTACGCGAGAACAGTGCTTTGCTCCCCGAGAGCGGGTACTGCTGCCCAGTGAGGCGCTGAGGGGGCGGCTGAGACCCCGAGTCCGCCGGGGTCCCGGGGGGCGCTCGCGGGTCCTCCCCCGTGCCCCCGCCCCAGCTCCGCTCAGGTCCCCCTCGGCCGTGGTAGCAAGGGGGCGCTGTAACGCTCGTCATGAGAAAGACGGATTCTTCCAGCAGGACCTCACGTACACACACAGGCGGGGACGTGTAGTCACGTTGGTGGTTCGCTTTACACCAACAAAAAATATGAGGAACCACGAAAGACGAGCCACGGACCGGGAGCCGCAGACCCGCACAGACACGTGCCGGAGAGGAGGCGCACGGGTGCGCGGAGCGGAGGGAAGGTGCCCCCGTCCCTGCCGCCAGCGAGGCGCAGGTGGACACACCCGCGAGGGACCGTCCGCGAGAACGGCCGACATTCAGAACACAGACGGCACCAAATGCTGGCGGCGACGCGCGGCGACCGGGGCCGCTGCTGCTGGGAACGGGAGCGGGCGGCGCAGGGAGACCCTGCGGGGGAGGTTGTGACGCAACTAAACCCTCTCCCGCCGCAGGCCCCGCCTGGTATCCGCCCAAGAGTTGAAAGCTCACGTCCGCACAAAACGCCGCACACAGACGCTCCCCGCTGCTGCATCCATCGTCGCCAAAGTGTGGAGGCGCCCGAGGCGTCCCTCGGCAGCTGCGTGGACGGACCAGCTGCGGCCGGTCGCAGAGGGAATATTCTCCGGCGCGGGAGAGAAAGGGGCCGTCAGGCCACGAAAAGACAGGCGGAGGGGCAGCGGACCGCTCTGTAAGGTGGGCTCACGTCCCCACATACGCGTCCAAGAACACAGACCACCGTGCGTGAGCCCGGCGTAAACCGCGACTCAGGTGACGACATGGCCGTGCAGACCCATCAACGGTGCAAATACACCACGGGGGGAGGGGGAGGCTGTGTGCAGGGACAGGGCAGGAAGCAGACGGGAACTCTCTGTACCGATCTCTCCCTTCTGCTGTGAGCCTGAAACTGCCCTAAAAATAATTAGGTCTCAGGGGCGCCTAGGCAGCTTGGAAGGTTGAGCGTCCGGCTTTGGCTCTAGTCAGGTCATGATCTCACAGCTCATGAGTTCAAGCCCCGTGTCAGGCTAGGTGCTGATGGTGAGGGACCTGCTTGGGATTCTCTCTCTCTGTCCCTGCCCCGCTTGCACTGCTCTCTCTCTCAAAAAATAAAATAAACTTTAAAAAGTTAAATCTTTTAAAAATACATAACATAGAAATTGTTGAAGATACATACCTATCATGAAACTTTGCTCCTCGGGGCCCACCCTCCACCGGGGGCTCCGCAGGCCTGGCTCCGCCACCTCTGTAGCCGCCCGCTCTCGGAAGTCGCCAGAAAGTATTTAACGGGCAGATCTCTGCGGGGGAGGACCTCTGCATAATGTTTGCCAATTTCTGTGCTTATAAATACTCCCACGGAGGCCGATTTCAGGCTCCCGATATGATGTCAGTCAGCTGGCGAAATTTCTGAAAATCTAATAATTGGCTCTCACGAGCCCATTTGAGCCGACTCCAGCATGTTCCTGGCTGCGTGGCCAGTGTGGACCCAGCGCAGCCCTCTCCCCGCCGTAAGCCGCTTGGCTCTTCTGCCGGGATGCCTGGAGAGTCTGCGCTTTGAAACCCAGCGGTTTGTTGAATGCACTTCGTTCACACCCGCTTTACGTGAGCCCATGCCAGTGCCCCTGTCGGATGAGGCAGGTCGGTGCACCTGCCGGATGGGGCGGGTTGGTGCACTTCCAGATAGGGCGCGTTGGTGCACGTGCCGGATGAGTGAGTCGGTGCACCTGCCGGATGGGGCGCGTTGGTGCACCTGCCGGATGGGCGGGTCCGTGCACGGGCCAGATGGGGCACATCGGTGCTGGATGGGTATGTCGGTGCACATGCCGGATGTGAGGCGTCAATGCACGTGCCGGGTGGGGCACCGTCGGGAAGCCTGCAGCAGGTCTGGGCTTTGCCCTCCTGGATTTGCCCCACCCCCGTGCCCTGGCCTCATAGCTTCCACGCAGAGTCCTGGTGGATTTGTCTGGTCCGGGGCAGCTGGCACGAGCCGTTTTTACCTGGGTTCCGTTGTGTCCCTGGCAGCGATCCTTGACATCACTGACATGGCCCACAAAGCGGAAGGGCGAGCGTCACCAAGATGGTGGGCGGGTGTGCAGAACAGGGGCTCTGCCGAGAAGGGTCCCTAGGACTCGCCCTGCTTCCATCCCTCAAAGCTGTTTCGTTCGCCCCTTTTGGGTCCTCTGCTTGGCCAGAGCCGTCCGTACCGCTGCAGAGATGGAGCCACCGGGTCCGGGGCTCCTCCTGTTCCTCCCAGCCGGGAGCAGCCAAAATGGGCAGGGGTCTTGGGCTGGAAAGGGACAGCAGAGGGGGCTTGCGGGATGGTCCAGTCCGTGCCTTGAGTGTGGCGCTGACACGCCAGCTGCACGTGCGCATAGAGCCACACGCCGGCGCACACGTGCACGCTCCGGCCTCCAGGATCGATGTCTGCTGTTTCGCAGCAGCTACGGGGTTCAGATACACAGGCCGGGGTGATCGTGATGGGAGTTGGTGCTAAGGCAACTACTGCCCCCGTTCTGCAAATGTGGACAGCACGTCTCTGCAGACGCTCCCAGGCCACGCAGCACCAGGTGGTGGCAGGGCCAGGCTCCCCCCGGGCTGCCGGGTCCTGGCGCCCAGACCACCCTGCACCTGACGCCATCTCCGTCCGTGGACGCCCAGGACCCAGCACCCGGGCGCTGACCGTCCTCTGGCGCCCAGCTCCTCCGGGAGCATCCTCACTGCGGTCATCCGGGTGCCAGCCGTCGGCGAGGGGCCCCAGGCCCGTGCTCTCCCACCGGGGACCCCCGCTAACGCCCTGGTCCTCAGGAAACCATCAGCATGCACATCTTCAGACCCAGGGAGGCGCCTCCCTTGCATTTAGTCAGAGAGATGCCCTGATGCACCCCAAATATGCCCACCGCAGCATTGGTTAGCATGGCACAAGGATGGGAAGAGTCTACGTCCGACAGCATGAGTTTGGGTAAGTACACTGTAATACATCAGTAGAGAGAAGAGTGCGTGTCCCTTCGAAACGAAGGTTACAAAGACTCGGAACATGGAAAGCAGTTCTGATGTGACGGGAACAGAAAGGGATGAGAGGGTTCAGACGGAGATGTCTCCCCGGGGAAAAGGCAGAAAATACGAATTACAATGGGGTCAGAAACGAGACCTTGGATACCACCTCTCTTCTCCCTCAGCACAGACTCTGCGGTGACATCACGGAACCTGTACGGTCAACTTTCACGTACGGGAGAAGGGACGTTGTCGCTGTGATTTACATACGAGAACCAAGTGCTCATCAGACATCCCGCAGGTGATTCCGGGCCTGGCAGTTCTTACTCGGGACCAGGACAGAGTGACCGGATCCTTGTCACCGTCCCTCAGCCCCTGAACACGGTGGCGCCGGAGAAAACTTGGCCTTGCTCCGTGTGACCGCTGAGAGCAGAGGCTGGAGGGGGAGCGTTCTGCCTGAGGAAAGACTCTCTAAGCATAAAACATCCCTGCAACTGACGGCGCTGCTTGTAAGGCGGGGAGCACACCGTCACCGGAGGTATTCAAGCTGAAGTCAGAGCTGCAGTCGTCTGGCACCAAGAAGGAGGTTGAGAGAAGAAGGAAGAAAATCAAAACGTGGCAGAAATGGAAGGAGCAAACGACAGAGGGGGGTCAGAAGCCTCAGCGGCCCCCGAGGCCCCCCTGCAGACCCTAGAGCTGGGCCACGCCTCATCCCCGTGGGTGCCATGAAAGGAAGCCCCATGTGGAAAAAATCCCACAAGTTGTCATAAATGCCGGCGTGCCCCTGTCACCAGTGAGCAAACGGAGGGTCGGGGGCACCCACCAGGCCTGCGTGGAGCTGGTAGATCCAGGCGCCGGGAGCTGGTGCCGAGCCCACCTCCCAGCCCCCGCCCGAGGAAGAACAGAGAAATCAGGAGTCAGGACAGAGAGGTGACTGCCACCCCTATGTGACCGACCCTGCCTTGCTGTGTCTCACATGCATAGGTGCACGCGCACACACACACACGCACACACAGGTGCTGCTTGCTTTCCTGGGAAGAAGTTAGTGACCCCGGCCATTCACTGTGCTTTGACTCCGATGCCAGCAGCTCTCACGGTGGCTGTGGTTCACGTAAAGCCAGAGGCTGGTGGGAGGGGGGGCACCCACGGGCCCGGGTGAGAGGGGGTGCCTCCACCCCACATTTCTTTCCAAGGAAAGGCCCTCCGGTAATGAAAACAGTCTTGTCCGTGTTGCCGGGCTGGGTCGAGGGGGTCGGTGCGTCTCCCGAGGAAGCCCAGGAAGAGTGGATCAATACAACCCATCAGGCTCACTGCCTTCTCGAAGCACTTTCTGTGCTCATCTCTCCCGCCCCGGGAGTGATTATGGCGGGGTCTTTCTCCCCAGCACTCTGGGAAAATAAAACAACTTCCCATCCTGATTCTCTTTCACAAAACGCTTTGGTTCATTTCAGACGCGTGTTTGCCGTTTCCTCCGGCTTCCCAGGCAGCGGGGGCCGCTCAGGATGAGTTTCTCGTTGGCAACAGGTGTTTTCTGGCGGCCGCGGCCACCGGGAGCCCGGAGAAGACCATCCGACCCCCACGACCAAGAACTGATTACAGTTCAAAGGGTGAAAGGACCCCTAGAATGTCCTCTGCTCTTTAAAAAAAAAATCTAGATAATCATAGATGCACATGCAGCCGTAAGCACCAACACGGAGAGCCTGGGGTGAGTGACTCGGTTTCCCCAGGGACGACACTGGGCGAAACTGACCTCCCGACCAGGATGTCAACACCCACACAACCCGCGGGCCGCATTCAGTCTCGCCAGCAGGCGGGTGGCAGTGTCAGCCGGTGTCTCCCTGGAAGTTGGTGGTGCCGCACGTCTTTTGCTGTTTGGGCCCCGACCCCGCGGGCCAGCCCGCTGCGTGGCCCTCGCCGGGGGGACCGTCTGAGGCCTAGAAACTTGCTCTATCTGGGCACGAGCCACTGCCTGCAGCCAGCCGGGTTTCTGTCGATTGCGTCCAAACGTCCGGGTGTGAAGGACGGGCTCCTGGGACCTGACGGCTCAGACAAACCCCAGGACCCCTGTCTGCCGGTGCGAGAACCGGCCTCCGGACCCACCCCCCGGGCGGGCAGTGCCCTCCGGACCCGCCTCTAGTTCTGGTTTGTACTGTTTAAGTTTACTTATTTATTTGTGAGAGAGGGAGCGAGAACTTGAGGGTGACAGAGGGGCAGAGAGAATCCCAAGCAGGCTCCACGCGGCCGCCATCAGAGCCCGATGCAGGGATGGGGGTGGGGCGGCTCGATTCCACAACTGTGAGATCATGACCTGAGCTGAAATCAAGAGTCGGACCCTCAACCGACAGAGCCCCCCAGGACTGTCCCCTCATGCTCCGGATGTCAGCGACGAGCCCAGAACCACCCGTGCTGCGGACCGACGGGCTGCGGATTGATGTTTCATGGCCCCTCCTTAATTAATGATTAACTCGCTGCAGCAGCTCCCAGAACTGGGGGTGGGGGGGTGGGGTGGGGCCGAGCTTCAGTTTGCCGGCTTATCAAAGGTCGTGATGAAGGCCACAGGGAGCAGCCGGGCGCAGACACGCACGGCGTGGGGTCCGGGAGGGTCCGGAGCTCAGAAGCGTCTGTCCTCTCGCAGACTCGGGTGTGCCCCGCCCCCCGGTGGACGGCTCACCAGCCCCGAGGGCCCCCACCCCAACCATGGCGGGTTTACGGGGCTCCCCCGCGTGGCGTGGTGGACTAGGAGTGTTGCCAACCGGCCTCCCCTCTCTGGAGGACGGGGGTCTCACTTCAGTCCTTCTGCTGATCGTCCCGTCCGGTCACCTCAGTGGAACGGAAGAGGCTCCCGGTCTGCTAGCCACTCGGGAGCTCATGAGGGCTCGGGGTGGGGGGGGGTC
This sequence comes from Suricata suricatta, assembly GCF_006229205.1. Taxonomy (NCBI): domain Eukaryota; kingdom Metazoa; phylum Chordata; class Mammalia; order Carnivora; family Herpestidae; genus Suricata; species Suricata suricatta. The sequence goes on from NC_043716.1 coordinate 871,724, forward strand.
CCGTGCCAGGAATCGGGACGGAGACTGAGCACATGTTCGTTATTATAAACCACAAGATCACGGGCCCACTGGCTATCGGGCAAGGAGCAGTGGTGAGAGGCCAGGAGACGGGCCGTGAGGGTGGGCTGGAGCCCAGGGGGGCGGTGGGCTGGAGGGAGGAGCCCGGGGGCAACTCGACCGGATCCCAGGTCCCCTCGAGGTGCAGGGAGTCGCGGCTGGGGCTGCTCTCCCATGGCGTCGAGCTGGTGAGGTCTCGGTCTCAGGGATGGATTCTGAGTGCGCAGCACGCAGGTGCGCTGGGACCAGTGGAGGAAACAGAATCCTCGCTACAGGGAGCGTAAGACTCGGAATCGGTTTCACGGGTGTTAGAAAGTCTGGAAATGCCACAGGGGAGCGTGAGGCAGCCGGAGACCAGCAACTGGGGGGCAGCTGTCCCCCCAGGGCGGCAACCAGTGTGCTGCTTCACCCGGCAGCCGGGCCCTGGGGTCCTGAGACCACCGAGGAGGGGTGGACATTGCCAAAGACACTCTGGAGAGGGCGGTGCAGCTGGGGTGCGAGCTGCCCGCCCCTCCCCTCCCCCCACCGCCCAGCAGTCATGGCCGGAAGTGACCTGCAGCCAAATCTAAATGGACCCAGGAGGCAAGGGAGTCTGGGATGCGCTGTGTGCAGGGGCCAGGGATAGAGAAAGGAGCAGAGGAGGACGGAATAAATCTGAACGCAAACAGATGCCCTAACACCTCCCTCGGAAGCTCCCTAAGCAGACATCTCACCATACCCCCAGCCAGACCCTTCACCAGATCCGTCACCAGACCCCTAACCAGCTCCCTAACTTGATCCAACCAGATCTCTGACCAGCCCTCCAACCAGATCCCTAACCAGCTCCCTAACTTGATCCAACCAGATCTCTGACCAGCCTTCTAATCAGACCCCTAATCAGAAAGACTGACAATGGGTCCTACCATTCGTACTAAAATTTGCAATTTGAATTATGACGATTCGAAATAGGACGATTTGCTTGTGTCCAGTTGACCTGCGTTCAGTTCCCAAGTGTTTTTAGGTCAAACGCTGCCCATATGGGTCCCGTTGTGAGCCCCGGTCTCCCCGGAGGCCACACAGGACCTGCCCCAAGCCCACTAGGGAGCGGCACTCTCTGCTCGGACCCCTCTTGTATCTTTAGAACTTTGCGCCCATTTCAAAGGCAAAAATACAAATGTTTTTCAGTGATGACTACAGCGTGGGGCATTTACGTAAGGGTTTCACTTCTGAGGTCAGCATTCCGGCATCGGCGGTGGGGAGGGAGGGCAAGGCCAGACCTCAGAGGGAGGCGGTGACGCGGCGCCGGGAAGGCCAGAGCCGGCAGGTGCACCTTCGCCGGCGTGGGGCGCGTGGATGTGCGCTGGGGGTGGGCGGTCAGACCCCCGGAAAACGTCCCTGTCTCCCCGGCGATCGGCTGTGTGGTCCTGGACAGGTCACTCTGCTTCTCTGACTTCAGGGGTTCTCTGGCCCCAAAGTGGGGGCCACTGTCGCTCTTTGCTGTCAGGGTCGCCATGAAGGGGCTGAAGGAAGTCGTTAAACGTGATGAAGTCTGAATGGCCCCGAGGAGCATGGCCGCTGCATATTCGGACAGACGCACAGACTGGGGCTGGGCGGGGCTGGGCGGGGCTGGGCGGGGCGGGGAGGGCACCGCACCCCTCCGCAGCGCCAGTTCGGGCTGGATGGCCCGACGGGCGAGTCCAGAAGGCCGCCCGCCCCTCCCCCGCTCCTGCCCGAGGATTCTGGAAAACAAGACGCCCCTCGGTACCGCAGAGACGCGCGATACTGAAATTGCTCCCCTGATCTTTATGCGATTGCCTTCTCGCTGATGGAAATATCGCCTCTCGCTGACTATTTATTGTCTGCTTCTCTCCCAAGTATTGACTTTATGTAACAGCTTGATATACATCAAATCCCTTACGGATTTAATAAACTCCTCTGGTCAGCCTTCTGTTGTGAACACAATGAGATTTACGGCCGCCTTGGTGTAAAACCCTTTTTCCTTGAAATTTTCTACTTCCAGATATCAAAAGATAAGAAGGCGAGCATTTATCATCTTAGAAATCGCACCCCACGTCTGCCTACCGGGGCGGGTCAGAAATGACTGGTGATTTAAGGACGAAAATGGGACAGCTGCCTGCCTGCCGACAGCTGAGGCTGGAGGAGCCCGGGGCTTAAACAGAAGCCCCTCCTCTTGCCCTCAAAACGGATTTGTCTTCACAGCTAATCCTGACGCGTCTGGGGCAGGGAGCAGCCTGATCGGGGGAGGATTCCTCACCCTGGCGGGACTCTGCCAGGAGGCTAACAGGTGGGTGCGTTCAGAACACATGTAGCAAGGGCCTGTTTCATACGGGCGAGGCCTGAACACCTGCGGAGCGAAGCGGTGGGGCAGGCCCGAGCAGGTGCAGGGAGCCAGGAGGGCTGCCGCTCGCCCTGACCTCCCCCAGGAGCCCCGGCTCCTTCCAGGTCCGTCCCTGAGGCTCCTCCCCCAGGGGTGGAAGCACCTGTCTCTGCCTTAGACCAAACCCGAGCAGGCACACACCGGCCACCTCCGCAGTGTCCTGAGAAAAGGGCAAGACTGAAGGGCCATTTGCAGAAGGAAGGAAGGAAGGGAGGGAGGGAGGGAGGGAGGAAAGGAGGAGTGAATGAATGAATGAGTGGCTGAGTGAAGAAATGATTGGATGGGTGAACGAGCAAGTGCATGGATGCATGGGTGGGTGGGTGGGTGGATCTGGCCTGGACAGCCAGGGAGAGATAAAGGCAGGAACAGGAAAAGCATACAAGACGGGTCGGGGGTATAGGGGTCTTTATAATTCTCTTCCATCAGAAGAGAACTCTCTAGAAGGAAACATTGCTCCGTGCCCGGTTTGGAAGGGTCAGGGGGACGTACGCCCTGGGTCCTAGATGTTTCCAGGAACCGCGGGTGGGCAGTCAGGGTGGGGAGAAGGAACAGAAAGGAGACTGAGCTTCAAAGCCTCCCATTAAAATGAAATAAGTGGGAAAAGTGGGTTTCTGCAATTAATTGTCCTTTCACTGTAACCCCGTGTCACTCTTTTCTAAGGGCCTGTTAATTCTGTAATCGGTGGCGGCAGGAGCAGAGGGGCCGGGGGCGGAGGTGTCCCTTCTCACCGACTCCCTGCCATCCCGGGCGGGTGCTAGGGCGGCTTTCTCCTCCACCGCTCGGAATGCCCCAGATTTAAGAGTTTTATGGTCAGTTTAATAATTAAAAAAAAAAAAAAAAAGAAACGGCTTGCACATCAGTCAGCAAAAATGGGGCCCACGACACTGTATGTGATGGTTTTAATTACAGCGAAAAGTAACTGGGCTTGGGATGTGCCCCGCGGAAGAGGTGGCCCAGCTCTGCCCAGCGGCAGGGGCTGCTTTCACATGAGAAGGTGATTTATCAACGTGGCCCCAATCCGCTGAGCAGCGCACCTGCGTGCCTTGGATAAGCGGCCCGGACGCGCCTGGCCCAGCCCCCCTCAGGCCGCCCCTGCGGACTCTGTCTGGTCCTGTGTTCCATTAGGACTTGCAGGGGGGCGGGGAAGGGCGCTCTGGAGCCGGGCGGGTGGGCGGGGCTTGCGGGCCTCGCTGAGCCAGTAGCGTGAGCCAGGGAGGGGACCCAGCTCTGCGCGCCAGCCTCGCTGGGGCCTCGCATCCTCTGCGGCTGAAACTCGGGCCTGGGCTCCATTCATTCACTGCGCACCTGTCGGCCCCTGGCCCGTGCGTGTGAGTCCCTGCGCACACCGACGGCCCGTGCCATCGTCCGCTCTCGGGGCAGGGGTGCGGAGCGACTGGGAGGCGGGCAGCCTGGGCAGGAGGGGCAGGGAAAGCAGGTGCGCTGAGCCCAGCAGGAAGGGATGTTCCACGTGCAGCTTACACACACGCAGTGTGGGGGGTCCCAGGGTGGGCTTCCCATCTCAGTCTAGGACCTGGGCGATTGTTTTTTAATTTTTCAACATTTTTATTTATCATTGAGAGACAGAGACAGAGCAGGGGAGGGGCAGAGAGGGAGGAGACACAGAAACAGGCTCCAGGCTCTGAGCTGTCAGCACAGAGCCGGACACTGGGCTCAAACCCACAAACTGAGAGATAATGACCTGAGCCTAAGTCGGACACCCAACCACCTGAGCCCCCCAGGCTCCCCGATTTTTTTGCTGAGCATAATAAGGCAGCTGCTGTCTACTGTGTCGTTTCGTGGTTTGGGGTGTTTTTGTGGGTTTCGGCGGAATTTTGCTATTATTTTTGTGGGGAACATATATTGAGCGAACATATAGTATATGCATTGCAAATGCTGAGTTCTTTTCCATCAGCGCACCTTCCCTTACAAACGCTTACTTTCTGACCGTGCTGGCAGTGTATTTACCAGGAAAGACTCAGGAAAATTACAAACACACAAAAGATTAAAAAAAAAACCCTCATATACAAGTGCATGTTCGAAGTGTAATTCATCAAAATTAGAGGCCTCGTGTATACCCGCCCCCCCCCCGTGCTGCAGCGAGCCGCGCTCAGGCCACCTTCCGTGGGATCGCTGAGTCACAGCTGGACTCGAAGAGTATTTTCTGTAGATCCTGCCAGGCCCTGGGCAGATTCTCCGTCATTTACGAGAGGTCGTGAGCCCGTCCGTTCCCCTTCCATCCTGGCCGAACCTGAACCTGAATGCTATCTACCTTTTCAGTGCTGCTCGGCGGCACGAACCCAAAATGTCTTATTTGCATGTTCTTAATTATTGGCGACAGAAATCGGTGTCTTAGAATCTCCCACCATTGCCACTTGCCTTCTTTGGCTTCCCACAGCATGATGGCCTTTTATTTCCCTGGTCCCCTTGAATGCTTGTGTTTTGCTCACTGAGTCCCGGGAGCCCCTCATGTATTAGCATGTTGACTTTTTAAAATTCATTAGTGTACTAAGCAAGCGCTAGCACTTTTATGCAGATTTACACAGACATGATTTTTGCAGAAGAGATTAAACTTGGGATGTGTTGACTTACATGACAAAACATTCACCCTCGATCAAGTAAAAAGTCATAGAAAGATCATCCGTACAGGACAATCCCAGGTGTGGAAGCGCTGCCGTACGCCCGGAGAAGACCCCAAAGAAGGTGCGGGGGAATCTACAACACCGCACACCAAGTGTTAATAGTGGTTCCAGGGGCGCCTGGGGGCTCCGTCGGGTGAGCGTCCGGCTCCGGCTCAGGTCACGATCTCATGGTTCGTGGGTTCGAGCCCCGCGTCAGGCTCTGTGCTGACAGCTCGGAGCCTGGAGCTGCTTCAGGTTCTGTGTCTCCCTCTTTCTCTGACCCTCCCCTGCTGGCACTGTTTCTCTCTCTCAAAAATAAATAAAAGACATTAAAAAAAATAGTGGTTCTAATGGGGACCATTGCAGGTGATTTTTGTCTGTTTTTTATGAGAGTAATTTTTTTTAGGTTATTTATTTTTTAACAACATAGAGAGCAGGTGGGGGAAGGGACAGAGACAGGGGACAGAGAATCCCAAGTAGGTTCCCAGCTGTCAGCGCAGAGCCCGACACGGGGCTCAAACTCATGAACTGTGAGATCATGACCTGAGCTGAAACCAAGACTCAGACACTTAACCAACCAACTGAGCCCCCAGGCAGCCCTATGACTTAGGAGTCTTTCAGCCTGTAATGTGTATTTAAAATAGATGTAGATGCACATCCCCCGTGTGTACTACAAATACCCATTTTCTTTCCAGTGTTGGTCTTTGGATTTCATTGGAGGCTTTCGCTCTTTCAGAGTTGAAATGTTTATGTAGTTAAGTGTAGAAATCTCTTCCTTCACAGCTCGGAGGCTTTGTGTGTTTGCTTAAAAAGGCATATTCAGCCCTAGATTATTAAGCTATTTTTCCTAAACTTTCTCTTCGTTCTATTGTGGTTTGGGTCCTTTTTTTTTTTTTTTTTACTTTAGATTTTAGACTTGTTTATCCATTAGATTCATTGTTATGTAAGGTGTGAGATAAGGATCTAAAATGTACTTTGCTCCAGATACATCGCAAATTGCCCGGCACCGATTCACTGAGCAGACGATCCTTTTTGCTCTTGATTTAAGGCACCTCTTTTATTATGTGGAACATTTCCTTACAAACGTGACTCTGCTCCTTAACTCTCTATTCTGTCCCACTGATTTGTTGGCCCATTTCTGGAGCTTCATAGCATGAGTCCAAAGAGCTGGCATTATGACACTTACCCACACAAAGAAATCGGTGGAAGTTAGAGAAAGATAAACAGAAAGCACCCGAGAGAACTGGCCTGGGGCTGAGGGTCTGAGGACAGAGCTTCAAGGGCACAGGTCATGAGCAGGGGCCAGCTCACAGCTGTGTCCTATCACTGTTTTATTTTCATGCTTTATAGCCAGTATTATGTACAGTCTTTTTGTATATATGTTATTACATTTTATTTTTAACTTTTTTCAATGTTAATTATGTTTGAGAGAGAAACAGAGTGCAAGCAGGGGAGGGTCAGAGAGAGAGGGAGATGCAGATTCCGAAGCAGGCTCCAGGCTCCGAGCTGTCAGCACAGAGCCTGAGCGGGGCTCAAACTCATGAACCGTGAGATTGTGATCTGAGCCGAAGTTGGACGCTTTACCAGCTAAGCCACCCAGGCGCCCAATCTCTTTTCTATTTTAAGAGAGAGAGAGAGAGAGAGAGAGGTGGGGGGAGGGAGGGGGAAGGGCACAAGGAGAGGGAGAGAATCCTAAGCAGGTCCTGCACTGTCAGCACAGAGCCCACAACCCTGGGATCATGACCTGAGCCAAAGTCGAGTCAGATGCTCCGCCGACTGAGTCACGCAGGCGCCTCCACGATCATTTCACTTTAGCAAAGAAGAATAAGGAGGCAGTGTTCCAGTCCGAGTGGTGGACTAAGGCAGAGCTAACCGCGCCCCCTCTCTGCTCCAGACTCCCGGGTTCAGGAAAAGCATGCGCGTGTACCCCAGAATAAAGGAGGTACCTCTGCAGCCCGCGAGGCAAGACGCCTGGGGGTCGCAGAGCGCAGGGGGCCTGATGAGCGGACGTGCAAGCCACCCCCCCACGAGGAAGGAGGTCGGGAGGCGGCTGCCCTGGCGGTGGGGGGCGGGGGCAGAGCCCAGGGCAGGGCACAGGCTGCCGGGGTGGGAGGGGCAGTGCCCAGGCCAGGGCAGAGGCTGCTGCGGTGCGGGGGACCCGGGACGCGGGGGGACGCGAAGCCAGGAGGCACAAGGGCGCTGCCGGAAATCGCCGCTGCATGGCCAGCCGCAGCAAGCTCGGTGAGAGACTTAAATGGGTCGAGAAGGGAACCGCGGCGAGGACAGCGGGAGGAGAGCCGCGCGGTGAGAAGCAGCCACGCGGAGGAGGCACTGGGCACGGAGAGAAACAGCGAGGCCGAGAAGCCGGAGAACTCGGCCGAGAAACGGACCAGGACCCTGGGCGCGGCTGAGCAGAGACACTGGGAACGCACAGGTCGGACACAACAGAGCCAGACGGCCCGGGAGACTACAGCACAGCAAAGAGGGGCGCCTGGGGGCTCAGTCGGTTAAGCGGCCGACTTCCCCTCAGGTCATGACCTCATGGGTTGTGTGGGTTTAAGCCCCACATCGGGCTCTGTGCTGACAGCTCAGAGCCTGGAGCTGCTTCAGATTCTGTGTCTCCCTCTCTCTCTGCCCCTCCCCTGCTCATGCTCTGTCTCTCAAGAATGAATAAACGTTAAAAACAATTACAAAATGAATAAGAAAAGCTGGCGGCCATGACTCGAGATCCCAGAGCTGCAGGCATGGTTGGGAGGAGGCCCCAGAGAGTCTGCACTTGAAGGCGTGACAGCGAGAATCACACACACCTTGAGGGAGCCCCAGGCCCGGGTCAGAACGTTCCACCAGGTGTCACAGGGACACAGGAGGACTCCACGCCGCGGACAGGTGGGGTGAGGACCGAGATCGCTAGCCAGGCCCCTTACGGACGGCACAGCACTGGGGCCGACGGCCGCGCCCAGCTACCGCTGAGCGGGGACTCCTTGCCATCTGAGTCCTCCCCCCAGCTGGCTGTCCCTGCCCCTGCCTGACAGTCAGGCTGCAGTGAGGGTCCCACGGTGGGGTCCCCGGGACGCCCTTGCAAGCCCCTGAGGGACTGCATTTCTGTGTCCTGTTTTTATTCGATTTCTCCTGGTGGCACAGGACAGTGACACGGCACCATCGGCGCCCTTGGACGACGGAGGTCTCCCCGGGGACCAGAAGGAGGAGGGAAGGACGTCTGATGTGACATCACCACAAGTCGGGGGCTTCACCCGCGCCCGCAGCCCCGGCTCAGCGGCGTGACACCCTGAGGTGACTCACCAAGTGACATTGTCCACGAGATGAGCACCTGCGCGGAGGAGCTGCCCCTGCGCCCAGGACCCCGAGCGAGCTGAGCCGGAGGCAGATCGGCCCTGCGCTCCGGGCCCGGGGGTGGGGAGGGGCCAGGCGCTGGGGGCGGGGTCCTGGCCGCGTCGGCCCGGGGCCCCTGCCCTCACGGGCGCCCCCTGGAACACGGCACTAGCCCTGCAGCAGGGAGCCAGCGAGCGTCCTGGCTCCTTACAACAGCGTCAGTACCAACGTGACATTGTGAAGGACGCGTGTTCGTAATCTTCCCTGACGAGCCGTTAAGTATTTATAGAAACGCTCCCTCCCGGCCCTGCTTAAGGGAAGCGGCATCTCATTTCCTCCGGAGACGCGCGTGCTGGGGCAGATCAGAGGGGAACCCGTCATCGTGAAGGGCGCGGGAAGCTCACCCGGAAAGACTTGCTTGTTCTGCGAAGTCACCGGCACATTAACAGGTTTCCCTCTGTCATCCCTCTGCGGCGTGAGCCCCGAGGGTGGGGGCAGGAGTCGGGGCCCTGGGTCCCACGGTCCTGACCTGAGGCAGGGAGCTCAAGGCAGGGGTCACCCTGAGCTCGGGGCGCAGACGCAGACCCTCGCACCCTCGCGGGGAGACCTCCATGGGTGGGGGGGTCTTCCCGGGCTCCGTGAGGACCGCAGGATCCGAAGCCTTGCAGGGTCCTGACGTTTCCCTGTAGGGCAAAGGCGATCTCTCTGAACCGGAGAAGCGAGCAGCCTGGGTTCCGATTGTTTCTTCTTCTGGGTGACAAATCCGGTCGGGACTCCGCCTTCCCCGGGTGTAGACCGGGAGGTGAGGGCTGTTTCCGCCAGGACTTTCTCTCCGGAAGGCCCTGGAAAGCGGGGGTCGCAAACGGCGCCCTGGCCCCCAGCCCCGAGGGGCAGAGAGCAGACACGTTGTGCCCCGAAGCCCCTGCGCAGAGCCCGTGCGGCTGCCACACGCCGAGTCCCTCCCTGGCCAGGGCGTGGCCGTGAGAGTCTTCCTGAAGGCATTTCAGATTCCGGGAGACGCTCCTGACTGTGCTCCGTGCGTGAGTCAGGCCGTGACGGATAACCGAGCTCTAGGGCCGGAGGGATGAAGAGAAAGCTGGGAGCCACGTGCTCCGGGTGGTGCCGGCTCTGAGGTCACGCAGCCTGGAGACAGTGGGCCCCAATGGGTCTGCAAAGCCCTGCGAGGTCTCCCCGGCGGCCCAAGGCCCGTGGTCACGTGGGTGGCTGGCCCCTCCAGGGGACGAATCCCCACTCGTACGTGGAGACACCCAGCAGCGGAATGAACGGTCTCAAGGGGTGAGTTCCCCATCATGTGGGCTGTGCAAGAAGAGGCTCACTGAGCACCTCTCAGGAACGATGGAGCAGAACTTGCTAGCCTGACTGGGGAGCGGCGTGTTGAACTCACTTGCCTTGAGGACCCTTCTTATTCTGGAGCTCTCTCTCTCTCAAAAATAAACAAACAAACATAAATCAGGCACACGCTGGCCAGCCGCCGAACAGTTACAGACACCTGGACCGCAGCCTGTCAGACTCCCCTCCAGGGCTGTTGACAATAAGTGCGTGTTCTTTCAACCCACTGGGCTTGTGCTGATGTGTTACGGTGGCTGCAGAAAGTCAATACATACAGTAAACAAGCCAATATACAGTAAACAAAGTAATTCTGTGATACACTCAAGGTCAGGCAGTAGTAAGTGCTCGTGAGAAAACGGAAAGCAGGGGTGGGGTGGGAGATGTGGGGTGAGGCTTAGGGGTAGAAGGAGGTTAGTTTTGACCAGAAGAAATATAAGATCTGATTTGGGGGTTTTCTCTAATGTTTATTTACTTCTAAGAGAAGGGGGAGGGGCAGAGAGAGAGGGAGACACAGAATCGGAAGCAGCTCCAGGCTCTGAGCTGTCAGCACAGAGCCCGACGCGGGGCTCGAACCCACGGGTCATGAGATCATGACCTGAGCCTCCCAGGCGCCCCCCCGGATCTCGTTTGGTTTTAACGGGATCTCTCCGGCGGCTCTTTCCCACCAGGCTCCGGACCAGGGCCCAGACTTCATCTGGACCCGCGTGAGCGCCCCTCACCCACGAGTCCACACGGCATCTCATTCATTACAGGGGATGCGACTCTCAGAGCCAGAGCAGAGCAAAACCAGCAGCCAGCCTCTGGTCTGTGGGGCGGGAGGACCTTGGAGTGGGGACCACGTGTGGGTCAGACACCTGCTGACCGTGACTGAGGCGCACACACACTTCCCAGCGATCCTGCTCAGTGCCCCTTGGCTGGAGGCAAGCGGCTTGCACAGAGCGCCCAGTGGCAGCGGGACCTGGGGCAGGACCCCCTCTCTCACCGGCCCATCTGCAGGATCGTCACCCCACTCCAGCCAGTGACTCCCCGACATCGGGTCCCTGTTTTCAGCTCGGCCCCGTCGAACTTATGGAAATACAACCGGGGGGGTCTCAGGGGGTTGCTGAGCCTTGGGACACTTCTCAGAGCCTGTCACCGGGCAGGCCTGCCCCCACCCCTGCCCTCCCCGACCCTAAACTGCAAGGAGCCCTCAGGACCTTCTCCAGCTGACCGTTCTCTAGAAAGTCCCCGATGGCGGCCTAGTTTCACAGCCACTAACGGAGCTAAGGCAGTTCAGAAATGAACCAAAATGCGCAAGCGACATGTGTGGCGGCAGAGCCCCAGGCCTCTCTGCCCTCAGGCCCACACGCCGCACAGGCGTCCCCGAGGAGGCCCTGAGCGGACGCAGCACCACCACACCCTCGGACAGAATCTACCGGCCTCCCCAGGACAGGACACTGCGGAGGGCGGGGCCCCCACATCAGAACACAGAGCAGCGCAGGACTCCCAGCGCAGGGAACTTCGCGAGCTCCGTCAGGACCAGTGACCCCTCTCCTGGGCTGGCACACGGGGAACCCCGGGGCCTGGGATGGTCTGATGGCCTCCAGCTCTGACCCCAGGGAGGACCCCGGGACTGGGGACTCAGACGGGCTGTCCCCTGACGGTGGCACAGGTCACCAGCTGGGAAGACGCTGTCCCTCCTGGCGGTGCTGCTGGGCTCCAGTAGTGGCTCCAGGAACAACCGATGCCAGGGTTCTTCCGGGCCCTCAGGATCCTCCGAGCCCCCTGCACATTTCTGGTCTCTATAGTGTTTCCGCCAACACCCAGGCAGATAGAAATAAACAAGAAATATCAGGGTGAAATCTTTCCCAAGTTGTGAAATAAAACCAAATAAAACATGAAAGACTGTCCAGGAAAACGGGCCTGCCCCTCCCAGCAGGTGAATCTCACCGGATGGTTCACTCGGGCATTTCCCACAAGCCGATGTGTCTTTCCCGGGATCACGTGGTTCTGAGCCTCAGGGCCTCAAGGCCAGTAAAAGGCTCCACCGAAACCCCAGTGCTTCCCAGAGAAACGTCCAAGGGCTGGACCACAGGTGGGTCATGGTGAGTCTCAGCAAAGAGGTTTATGCGTCCAGGGGGCCCGCAGCCCCAGCGTTTAGCAGAGTGCTTGGCACGTAGTGGGTGCTGGGTAAACGTTTGTTGAAACACATCCCGGGATTATCATAGGCTATTAACTGACATGTCCTTGGCTTGTGAGTAGGAAAAAAGGGGGAGAGAAAATGCTTGCAGATATAATCAGTAACATATTATTTGTTCCGTCGTGTCTATCTGAGAGCAAAGGTCCGTACTTGTGCAGGAAGAAGGTCACACAAGTAGCAGGAGCACAGAGCAGGGTGCACGGAACAGGGATGCATGGAGCAGGAATGCATGGAGCAGGGATGCAGGGAGCAGGTGCACAGAGCAAGGATGCAGGGAGCAGGGATGCAGGGAGCAGGTGCATGGAGCAGGTGCACGGAGCAGAGATGCATGCAGCAGGGACCCACGGAGCAGGGACGCACAGAGCAGGTACACAGAGCAAGGATGCAGGGAGCAGGGATGCAGGGAGCAGGTGCACAGAACAGGCACACAGAGCAGGTGCACAGAGCAGGGCTGGGATGGTCTCCTCAGGAAGGCCTGCTTGCAAGGGGGGCCCTTGGGCTGCTATCTGGGAACCTGAATGGTGAACAGTTCCTCACGACGACATAAACCCGCCCCCTAGAACCTGAGAGTGACTTCCTGTCCTAAACCATCAGGGGAAGGAATATGCTCTATGGGAAATGCCCGCCTTCCGGGAGACTGCGACTCCAGCACTCGCCAGGCACAGCGTCCTCCTAACGAAAACCTGGGGGGCGGAACCTCCTGTGAGCCGCCCTGCTGGTTGGGAAAGGTCACCAGAAAAGATGTGACCACCAGATGACCCGTGAGCTGGACCCGGGCCCTTGGAGGCCCCCCGCCCCCTCTCCTTGAGAACACGGGCCCCGTACACGGGACTGAGTCCCTGTAAGGCCTCTTTATAAACTGGAAGGGGGGCCTGGGCCCCCCTCTTGCCCTCGTAGGTAAGTGCCCTTGGGTGATAAAAACTGCCACCTGGCAGCCTGTCTTCGGTCTCTCCCTGTCCTCTGTCACCGGGGGCCCCCGGGGGCCGGGGACCCACCCCGGCAGACAGCGTCTCACACGCGTGGTCAGAGCCCACGTGACCCCACCGGGAGGAGCCTCCAGGAGGCGGGAGGCTGGCCTCCTCCACCTGCGCCCTGTGTGCCTTCTTCTCAGACTCTCTTCCTGCTGCAGGAAGAGACGGTGCGGTGCGAGCAGCTGCGGGGTGCCCCCAGCACGCCACCGCCTGGGGCCCACAGTCAGCCTTCGTCACCCAAACAGGCTTAAGACACCAAACCCAAATGCAGCAAGCACATTTTTTCTTTTTTTTTAGGTTTACTCATTCATTTTGAGAGACTGTGTGCACGAGCGGGGCAGGGGCAGAGAGAGACAGGGAGAGAGAATCCCAAGCAGGCTCCACACGTTCAGCTCAGAGCCCGACACGGGGCTCGAACTCACAGACCACAAGATGATGACCTGGGCTGAAATCAAGAGTTGGATGGGGGCGCCAGGGTGGCTCAGTCTGTTGATAGGCCGGCTTTGGCTCAGGTCATGATCTCACGGTTCGTGGGTTCGAGCCCTGCATTGGGTTCTGTGCTGAGACCTCAGAGCCTGGAGCTGCTTCCGATTCTGTGTCTCCCTCTCTCTGCCTCTCCCTGCTCATGCTGTCTCTCTCTATCTCTCTCTCTCAAAAATAAATAAAAACACTAAAAAAAGTTGGATGCTTCACCGACGGACCAACCCAGGCGCCCTGAACACATTTTTTCTTAGTCAATACACAGCATCATTTTTACCCCTGCAAATACAGGATTTGTATCACCCTCACTAGTACCCAAGATCAACCTGTAAACTGACAGATCCCAGAGGAGGAAGTCACAGCGCTGCAGCCATGCCGCGCTGCCGCCTGTGGCCGCGCCGCGGGTCCTGGCTGTCACGCCCCGTCCCCTCAGCCTGCGGACACGGCCCGGGGAAGCCACACGGTCACTCAGGACTCTCCCGTCAGTCCCGTGTCCTACATCAAGATGCAACTATGCTTCCAACACGTGTTGTGCTGAGTTTAACAAAACACGGACTCGGTTACGGGCCCAGAGCCAGCCTGGGACACTGGGTGCCCGCAACTCTACAAATCGAAATACGACAATTTTGTAACTCTGTGCTAGGCCAGTAAAACAACCTAAAGCGATTCCGGTATTTCAGAAATTGTGAAGAAATGTGGAAGGTTGTGGATAAATACAATTTTATCTGAAAGAAACCAAAGGAGAGAAAAATCGCTGAAGGGAAAGGGCCATTTTGGAGAAGCCGTTCCAGGGATCGCCAGCTCCAGGGCACCAGACAGAGGACAGAGGGGCTCCCCAAGGAGCCAGCGGGCCCCTTCCCTGTCCCCAGACGGAGAGAAGCGAAGCCGAGTGTGAAGCTACATCCAGCGCGTCCCGTGAGGTCCCGGGTGAGGCTGGCCGCCAGGAAGGACAGCAGTCTGCGACGCTGCCAGCCACCCCCCACCCCTGCCTGCTGGGTTGGTCCCGCCGGACGCGGGCCCCACGGGCAGGCGCCATGGGGGACAGGCACGTGTCCCAGATACAAGGGCTTATCCGAGATTCACCTGGTGTTCATGGAAAACCAGCGCTGTGAGAGCCAGGAATCAGACTCAACAACCCGATGGATTAAGAGTTAAATGGCTCTTGGGGCGCCTGGGTGGCTCGGTCAGTCAGGCATCTGACTCTTTACTTCAGCTCAGATCATGATCTCACAGTTTCGTGAGTTCAAGCCCCGCCTCAGGCTCTGTGCTGAGCATGCAAAGCCTGCTTGGGACTCTCCCTCCCTCCCTCTCTCTCTCTGCTCCTCCCCTGCTCTCATCTCTCAAAATAAATAAACTGGAAAAAACACATGGCTCTCGGAACAGGCTTGCGAACGAAAATAAAGTACCTCCTTAAAAGTAACTGAATAACCTGCAAATCAAAATGGCCGCCAAAATTTTAAAAATTCAACAATAGAAAATATTTTCTCTCTGGTTATAGTAATTAAGAGTGTGATAATAGACAAATGCAGAAGCAGAAAAGTCAAAGTCTGTAAAAACACTGACAAGACACACAAATCTCCAGTTTCAATGAAGAAAAGTGTAAGAGTCCCCTTGGGATGGCGACCGAGCGGCCAGTTCTCCGCGGGCCGGGGGAGAGCACGTGCACAGACGGCCCCGCCCCTCACCTGCAGACCTGGGACGTCCTGCCCCGTTTGGAAACAGCCAATCATGAAGCTCCAGTTTCCCCCACCCCGACGAGGCAGGCAACCTATCCTGTCCCGCCGTGACCCTAAAGTGCCCTTCCTTGGTAATCAGCCCCCCAAGACCAAACCTGAAACCCCCTCACCCTCAAAACCCCCCGCCCATCGCCTATCGGGGTGCGACTTCCCTGACTCAGCCCGGTACTCGAGTCACGGAACCTCGCCCGGGACTGCAGACCCCAAATAAAGGCCTCCTTGGCTCCATAACCTGGCTTCCCTCTTTCCTCTCATTTCTGCCTCCATCTATTAAATCTTACAAAAAGTAAGAGAAAAGGCAAAATAAATAACATGAAAAACGAGATATTACACCTAGTTACAGATATGGAAAAGACTTGCAAAGCTATAATCACTTTATTCCATAAATTTTAAAATCTAGATAAAATACGTAATTTCCCAGAAAATCTGCCTCCACGTACTACAGGAGAGATAGAAATCCTGACTGAACTAAACGTGGAAGAGACTGAATAGTCAGCCATTACTTCCAAGTAGGTGCCACCCCATAGGGACCTGGGGGCCAATTATACCAAAATCTTAAAGAAACAGAAAAATACCTAATGTCATAAAATATTCTAGAAGTCGCCCTGTTAAACCAGCAGGGGTGGGAGAGGAGGTCCCGTTAGACCTGCAGCCAACTTCTCAACAGCAACGGCAGAAGCAGAAGACAGAGAAACAGGGTTTTCAGAAACGAGGTTTTGAAATAAAGACATTTGCAAAAAAGGCAAAAAAACAAGAGACATCACCACTGACCAATTTGCAGTAGAAAATCTAAACAGACAGAACAGTACAGGGGAACAAACAAGAGGGTTTTTTTAGGGTAAACATTTACATAAATCAAAGTGAAAATCCGTTATGTAGAACACTAGTAATATGGCTTTGTGGGGCCTGAAGTGTGGATAGAATCAAAATACACCAGCGCCTGAGCGAAGAACACGGGAAGGAGCGCAGCGGCCCTGAGGCCCTCGCCTTGTGCAGGAGGAAAATACTGTGGGTCGGGGGCACGTGCTGTGACCTGGAGAAGCCATTAAATAACAGCAGGAAAGTCAGGGCTCAGTCGGTTAAGCGTGCGACTTCGGCTCAGGTCATGATCTCTCGGTTCGTGGGTTCGAGCCCTGTGTCGGGCTCTGTGCTGACAGCTCGGAACTGCTTCAGATTCTGTGTCTCCCTCGCTCTCTGCTCCTCCCCTACTCATGCTCTGTCTCTCCTTCTCCTTCAAAACTAAGTAAACATTAAAATTTAAAAAAAAGAAACCATAAAAGGATTGAAATAAAACTATTAAGTAATTCTCATAACCTTCGTGTTTAAAAGATTTTTCCTGAAACAAGACATACAACCCAGAAGCTATATAATAGAAGATTAAGATATTTAATCTCATCAAAACTTAAAAACTGTGCTGAAAAATGACAACTTAAACACGAAGTTCAATTACAAACAGCAAATTAGGAGCCATTATAGGCAGCACATTGAACACACAAAGAATTTACAGCCAGAATACATCAGGATCTTATACAAATCAATAAAAAAAGACACACAACACAATAAAAATTGGACAATTACACGAACAGGCAATTCACAGACGAGAGACACAAAGGTCAATAACCATATGAAAAACGCAGAACTTGCGCCAGCGACCGGGGAAGTGGGAAGTAAAGTCCTAGTGAGGTACGATTTGGCCCCCGGGATATTGCCGGGACGGAAAAGGATCGATGGTAACAAGAATCAGCAAGAATGCGAGGAACCTGACGCTTTCAGAGCCGGAAGCTCCGGGAACCCTCCGTTCGCTCAGAAGCCGGCCGGCGTCACCGCCAGCCGTGAGCGTGCGTTCCCTTCACCCCAGCGACGTGGCTTCTGGAAAGCCGCTGGAGGGAGCGGGCACCTGCCCACGATCGCACCCACGCCGGGTGGGGTGGCCGCTCTGCCATGGAACAACCATGCGCCCCCCGACGTGGCCACACGCGTTCTGGAACATCATCAGCGTCCTCTGCGGACATCAAATGACACCAGACATCCGCGGACACAGAGAGCCGCTCGGGACCTCGTCGCGCACAAGGGATGACGCGTTGGCTGTGCTCAGGGGCGCAGGGGAGCGGCCCTGGGGGGCCCGCGCCGTGCCTGCCGGGAAGGGAAGGGATGGCAAAGATGGGCAAGGAAAGGGTGACTTCCCAGGGGACACAAGACTTGTGCCCACGACAGACCAGGGCACGCTGTTCAGCACCTTTGAGGCCCCCTGGGGACACTTTCTGGGGGGCCCAGGGCAGGTGTGGGGTCCGGGTGCCGGCTCTGTTGGGGGAGACGCCTTGGTGCTCAGAACGTCCAGCGGACGGCCCCCAACGGACTTGTTCTCTGACTTCTCAGATACGTGGCCTGATGCTGTCATGAATGAGTCACGTCTGCCGGCCGGCTGGGAAGCGGTCCCTCTGTGCACATGCGGCCCGGTGGCACCTGGGCCGTGTGCAGGCACCCCCCGCGGTAGGCATGAACTTGACTCGTGTCTGAAGTGTTAACCAACCCCGGTTTGCTCTGTGCTGTTGAAATCCCACAACGCAAGAACACATTAACATACTACCGATGAAATATCTAATTACATAAATAAACATCCCCTAAGCATAGCTTTCTACTCGGTATCTTCTTAATCAGTGGATTTTAAAGAACTCTCTCATCTGCAAGTTCAGAAAACATTTTGATGTTGCAAATGGGCTTCTGCATTCAGTGGGGCACCTGGGGCCGGCTCGGGGCTCCTGCCCGGCCTTCTGCAGGGAAGGGGTGAGGACAAAGGAGGAGGGTGAGCAGATAACTGTGTTTTCCAATGTGGAGCCCACACCCAGAGACGGAAGGGCCACCACCGAACCCGGACCTGCCCTGCAGCAAGCCCCTCAAGGCCCGAGCACACAGCCGCCCAGGGTCCCCGGCTGTCACCCCGAGCCATGGCCTGCTGACCAAGTCTCCCCGGGTGGTTGGGGACCCCCTTTCCCCCCTCCTTCCCAGGGCTGTGCGTTAAGACCCACACAGCTACAGGGAAAATCACTTTACATGAGCTGAGGAGTTAAACTTTAAATTCATGGCACGCCCGGGGGGCTCAGTCGGTCAAGCGTCGGACCTCAGCTCAGGTCATGATCTCACAGTTCGTGGGTTCGAGCCCCGCATCAGGCTCTGTGCTGACAGCTCAGAGCCTGGAGCCTGCTTCTGAGTCTGTGTCTCCCTCTCTCACTCTGCCCCTCCCCCACTCATGCTGTCTCTCTCTCTCTCTCTCTCTCTCTCTCTCTCTGTCTCAAAAATAAAACATGAAAAAAAAATTTTTTAAAAGAATAAAATTTAAATTCATGTCACAAAATTCACACAGAAGCGGGGGCAGGGCGGGCATGGGGGGTGTTGCAGAACACTGCTCTGTTTTCTCCCCCTTCCCTCCTCCCCCCGCCGAGGGCATCTCACCATTCAGGGAGGAGTGAAGGGAGCCATCAGCAGACCCTCCCACCCCCGCCTCGCCCCTACCTGCTGGGTGCCCACACTTCTGTCTCTTGAGAAATGAGTCCCTACACCTCCCGGAGGCAGGCGCCCCCCCTCCATCCTCCTCACCTTCCCCAGAGCTCGCTCCTTCCCTGCGTTTCACAAACCACACCCAGGCCTTTGCACTCCTCTTACTTGAAAGCTTCTGCGCCTCCCCTCAAACACAGGTGAGCATCTAACCAAAGCCCCTGCCGTGCTGCCTGGGCGGTGGGCTCCTGGCCGGGCGGTGGGCTCCTGGCTGGACCGTGGGCTCCTGGCCGGACCGTGGGCTCCTGGCCGGACCGTGGGCTCCTGGAGGGCCCACGTGTCCCCAAGTTCTGCAGAACCACAAACCCAAGCCTCAGGACGCCACATTGCACTTTTCATGCATGGGGAGTTTCCTGGAGGCCTCTTGCTCCAGGGGCTGCACCCCCCCCCCCGACATACTCTAACTTTTAAAAGGAAGAGGGAAAAGTTACTTGTGACCCCACTGCCAGAACATTCCCCCACCCCCAGGTCTCTATCTCCGGACTTGTTGGTATTTTAGTCTCTTCCCCCACAGGACATCAATCCTTCCCCGCAAAAGTCTTTGGTGCTGTTTTCCTGAAAGGTTCAGTTCAGACCTGTCTGGTATTTTTTTAAGTTTTACTTATTTATTCTGAGAAAGACAAAGACAGCAGGAGCAAAGGAGGGGCAGAGAGAGATGGGGAGAGAGAGAATCCGAAGCAGGCTCTGAGCTGTCAGTGCAGAGCCCGATGTGGGGCTCAAACTCCCAAACTGTGAGATCATGACCCGAGCCGAAGTCAGACACTTAACCCACTGAGCCCCCTGGCACCCCTGAGCTGTGCCTGGTATTCAGGAATTGTCTCTACATCCTGGACTCCGGGTTCCCTCTACTTGTATTCTTCATGTAAACGCGCTCTTACTGGACAAACTCAACCCCACACCCACCCTTGTGCCTCCCTCTGCCCCCAAACGGTGCCTGATACACACTGACCCCCCGTGAGTGCTCGGAGACTAGAAATAATACACCCCTTTGCAGTAAAAACACTTCCGGCTGATGCCTTGTGTTTAGTGGTTGGGTTCTGCACACCTGGGCATGATTTCCTTCTTTTTTATTCTGATTTGGACTTGCTGAAATGCACGAATCTGGAAATGTCTGGCCTCCTGTGAAATGTTGGAAGGTTCAGGCTATTATTTCTTCAAATGGCTTTTGTCCCCTTTTCTCCCTCTTTCCCCTCTGGGATGCCAATTATTCGTATGTTAGAGATTTCGATGCTGCTCACACCTGTCCCTGAAGCTCTGTCTTTCTCCCCCTCCCCCAATCTTTTCCACAACATTGTTCAGATTCAGCCATCCTTACTGATCTGTCTTCAAGCTCACTGACCTGGGACATCCACATACTGCTCAGTCCACCCAGCAAATTTTTAAGTTAAATTTATTTTTTAATGTTTATTTATTTTTGAGAGAGAGAGACAGAATAGGAGCAAGGGAGGGGCGGAGACAGAGGGAGACAGAATCCAAAGCAGCTCCAGGCTCCGAGCTGTCAGCACAGAGCCCGACGCGGGGCTTGAACCCACAAACCATGAGATCATGACCTGAGCCGAAGTCGGACGCTCAACTGACTGAGTCACCCAGGCGCCCCTGAATTTTTTTATTTTAGAGATTTGGGTTTCGGCTCTAGGACCTGTATTTGGCTCTGTCGTATAGATTCCGTACGTCCGCTGAGAGGTCCCGCTTTGTCCTTCATCACAAGCGCGTTCCCATGATGCAATAGCTCCGTTAGTGTGCTGGGTTGGTGACTGCAGAATTCAGGTCGGCTCAGGGTTGGCTTTCACTGGTTGTCCTCCGCCTTGGCAGCTGGTTCCATTTTCCTGGCCCAAAGTTGGGTCAAATAACTGAGCGTTGTAACTAAATCGTGTGGGTTCTGTTCTAGAGACTCTGGATTCTTTGCATCACTCTGAAGCGTGTTGATGTCTGTCTAAACGGCATCTGAGTGGGTCAGCCCCGCGCTGCCAGCCCTGGCCCGTCTGTGGGGGACAGCGCGGCAGACTTCACTTTGGTTCCTGACCTGAGCTGTATCCCACAGACGCCCAGAGCGCCTGGCAGAGTCGGGGCTCCCCCTCCGACTTTCTCCCTCACCCCCGGGGGGCTCCTTGGCTCTGCCCTCCTGTCCTTCGGGCCGGAGGGGGTGGGTTTTCTCTTGGAATTTTTACTGCCTCATGCTGGGTCACAGCTTCAGTTTCCCTCAGAATAAATCATAAAGATGGGAACACACCCTCACACCGACCCTTTCTTCATGGTCTCAAATACCTACAAAATCCGTCTGCTTCTCTTTGTCCCTCAAAGCCCTTGGTATTTTTATCTTTTATCCAGAATTCATGGTCACTCGAGGGAGGGCCAGTCCGTTAGGCATGACTCCACCGTACTGACAACGGGGCCCGAGCACCCCCTGCGCGCCGGCTCTGGGGTACCAGTCAGCGCAGCAGGGGGCCCACACCCACACTCACTTCTAGTGCAGACGCAGATCCCAGAAAACAAGGTGGGAGAGACCAAAACTAAAGGCAGACGGGCATCGGAAAGGCACACAGAACTTTCCAGTGAAGGAACGCTACAGCAATGGAAAGAAATTCTCAAGTTTTCTTACAGCCAAGAAAATAAGGGAAATGGCATGTGTGCTGTATGCTTCTAAGGCTGCGAACAGGAAACCTGTCAATTCGCTGAAGAACTTGCTTCCCTGGTCGGGAACTCGGTGGAGTGACACGGCCTCTCCGGTCGGAGGACAGCCATGAACACAACGCGACTCCTGGGATTGAAATACTCAGTAATTCGAGTGAAGCCTTTCCCACAGGGCACAGGGAGCGACGGTGATGAGGTTAGTGGTGGTGACAGTGGTGACGGTGGTGACAGTGGTGGTGACGGTGGTGGTGACAGTGGGGATGGCCATGATGGTGACGGTGATGGTGATGGTGACGGGGGTGGTGACAGTGGGGATGGCCATGATGGTAATGGTGATGGTGATGCGAGTGATGATGACAAATTTATTTTGTCCTTGGAAGGAACCACGTGACTAAGCCAGAACGTCGCGTGTCACTCACCAAGCTGGTCCCAGCGGGGAACTCCCCCCGAGAACCAGCCCGGGGTGCAGAGGCACAGCACTGTCTGCTCGGTCTGGGCCTCGGCCCCCGGCCCTGTCGACGCTCAAGGAGGAGGCGGGGAGCGGCGGGAGGAGGCCCGCGGGATCTCCCCATAAGTGCTGGGGGCTTTGTTCTGCAGAGCTAATCAGGGAAGCAATGGTCCGGAGAGGGCACCCAGGGAAGGAGGGCACGCGGTGCATGTTAAACAGCCTTGCACTTGAAGCCAGGGCAGGACCGGGAGGGCCACGCACGGCCGCCGGGCCCCTCCCCGCGCTCGCACGCTGGCTTCCCCAGCCCCGGACGACGGGTCCCCCGAGACCGGAACCGCGAGGGTGGCCAGCGGCAGCTCACGGGCCCCGGCGATGCCTGAGCTGGGGCCTTAGCTCACCCCCCACAACCTCAGACACAGGT
>NC_043716.1:893973-899011 GCF_006229205.1 Suricata suricatta
GCACTCGCACCAGCCGCCGGCCTCCCTGCCTGCGGCCTCCAGCCTCCCTCCCAGCCTCCAGCCTCCAGCCTCCCTCCCTCCCAGCCTCCCTGCCTCAGGAATCCTGCTCCCGGCTCCACTCCCTCTCACTGGCAGGGAGAGGCATGGACAGGCCACGGCCACCCTTGCTGTCCCCCAGGCAGGCCGGGAAGGGGTCTCCTGTCTGACCCATGATTTTACACACATCACTCGCCTGTCCCAGAAAATTTCCAAAAGAAATCCTGCCCCTGTTCTCCCTGGATGATTGAAGGCATTTGGACAACCCAAGAATACAGAGTCTCTGGAAATCCTGAGGCACCCACATGGACGGCTGAGGTCACCCCGCAAAGTTCATGCTTAGCCACTTGGGACCCCGCTTTCTGCCCCGCAGCCGGTGATCGCAGAGGGAAAGAAAGGGAAAGACCATTTGACTGATTGTTAAATACACGTTTTAAAGTCAAGGTAACACACACAGCCTTTCAGAACCCAGGTGACTGAGGATGGTTCCTGCTGAGGAGCGGCCCACCGCCTCCCGCCGCCCGGGGCACGTCGTAGAGACTGGGAGACACGTGACGGTTGAGATCTTAATGATCTGAACCCAGTGGGGGAGGGACGAGGGCTCTTCCTCACTCGCTCCCTCCGACATCCACCTGTGAAGAGGGCTGTGCCCGGGGGCCGGGGCGCAGACGGAACCCAGCAGTCCCCACCCGGGAACAGTCTCTGCTGGAAGGTGCGGGCGCTGGGCGCCAACCCAGGCATCCACGGCGCCAGAGGGAAGGAAATCACTGGTAAATCAAAGTACAAGTGAGCATCTCAGGCATCCAGGGGAAGCCCGCCAGGGGCCGGGCGGGACGGGGAGGCCTGGGGCGGGGGGAAGCGGACGGGGTCTCGCAGGCGGGGAGCTGCTGGGCGTGGAGGAAGAGAGCAGGGCCGTGAGGAGCAGGGCCCCTGCCGCCTCCCCCAGGGGCCGCGCTGTCAGGAGGCCAGAGCCGCGGCCTGATGCCTGGACACAGCGAGCTCGGAGCGGCTCCCCAACGAAACGACAGCGCCCCTCCCCCGCCCGCGCGCCCGGCCCCCCTCCTCTTCTCCATCCCGGGGGAGACGCCGACCTCCACCGACACCCTCGTCGGGATCAGATGCGAGGGGGCAGCCGGCGGGGCGGCCTGGGGACACGGAGATCTCGAACCCCAGTGCGTGGGATCGCCTGAGCCACACTTCGAGGCCCCTCCCAGAGCTGGTCCGGCACCGCCTGCGGCTTCGGCACCAGGGGCCACCGGGGGCCAGGGACCTTCAGGAAGAGCCGGAATCTGTCCTTCTCGGGAAGGGTTAGCGAGACCGTCACCAGGCCCCTCTTCGGAGCCCCCACCCTCGTCAGCCTGGGGGCACTAATTCCATTATTGAGCGGTCAGCCCCGGGGAATGAACTTTTAAAGGCTCACGGCGAGGTGGGTTAATTAAAATCGTTGGTCGAAGCCCCATAAACAGTATGAAACTTCTCTCTCTCAATTATCCTGGACGGCCGGGCACGCACCAAAGCCAAAGGTGGGAGCTGGGCGATGAGAGGCTGGGGGAGGGGCCAGAGGAGGACGTGACCCCGTCAGCCGGCAAGGGACCGTCCCTCCCTCTCGTGGTGCTTCCCCGCCAGCACCTCCCGTGCACCCGCTGGGGCCGCAGAGGACAGACCCAGACGTGTCCCTGAGGGGCAGCCGGGCTCTCGTGGGGCCCCAGAGCGGACACTTGCCATGCCAGCCTGGGGGACCACAGATCGCTTTCCAAGAGGGCGGCCTTGAGCCCAGACGGGAAGGATGCGTCAGAGACCGAGAGGCAAGCAGAGAGGCCTGGCGGTGAGGATGGGCGGGGCTTGAAGACTGGACTGTAGGTCCTGGGTGCGGCTGCCACAGGAGACCAGGGGGCTGAGAGGGGGACTGAGCTGCAGGGGGTGAGTCAAGAGGCAGGAAGCTCAGGTTGCTGACTGTTCAAGTGAGAGAGGGTGCCGTCCCATCTCAGGCGATGGCAGGAGGGACGCTGGGACGAGACAGAGTGTGCAGGGGTGCGGCCCTGCTGACAGGATGTCCGGGTGGGTGCCAGTGACACTGAAGATGAGCGAAGGAAGCAGTGCGGGCGGAGGGCTGGGAGATCACGGAGTCCATTTGGACGCTCTGAGCATGACAGGTCAGTGACCGGGTCACACGCCCAGCTGATCCCTCAGCGACTCTCCACACATCTCAGGATGCACCCAGCCCAGCTCCCCCCACCCCCGCCCTGTGCCCTCTCCTCCTGCAGGCCGCCTTCCGGCCACCTGCACGTCTGTCCCGTCCACGTGAGCCCCAGGCTCCTTGCCACCTGGGGCCCCTGTTCCCCGGTGCCCAGAATCCTCCTCCTCCCGCCCCTCTGTCACTCATTCCCGGTGTCTGTCGCAGAGGTCCCCCACGCCCACCAGCAGGGACGAGAGAGACCCTGGGCCCCTCCCCCGCTCCTCCCCAAGTCCAGACTCTGACACAGCGGCTCATTTTCACAACCCAGGAACCTGCATTTTCAGCAAGCGTGCCCGGCGGTCCCCGGGCCAGATCTGAGGGCCTCGCACACTGCCCCGTCCTCTGTCAGCAAGCGCGGCACCTCCCGCCCCCCACGTTGGTTGTAATAAATTCTGAAAAGGAAAATTCCTGTTTCTGTCATCTGTTGTAAAATGCACCTAAAAATGTGTCTAAAAATGTGCCTTAGGAAACTATTTGTATTGACCTTTATGGACATATAATCCAAGTGGTAACGACGTACTTCCTAAAGATTTCAGCTCAAGGATCATCTGGCTTCACCCCTTCCTCGTGCACCCCCTTATCCTGCGCACAGAATCCCCGGCGGTGTGTTGAGTCGCGGGTGAGCCCCGCCCCCCCCCCCCCCGCCCCTCTGCAGCAGGGACACAGATGGCCGCCTGCAGGTCCGCCCTTTCCCCGTTGGCCCGAGATCAGAAGGAAGATGTCCCGTTTCCCTGTGACGAGGTCGGACACAGACCCTCTCAATTCCCGTGTTTTGTCTCAAACGATGAGCTGAACGTCCTCCCGAAAATGGACAGACAGAGATCGACGCTCCTGACCAGCCCAGACTCCCCCGCCTGGACCACCCCCATCCCAGCTGTAACCTCCCCGACCTATACCTTGGCTAATCCACCCCCGCAGAAGTCTAAGGCCAGGCCTCCCTGAGGAGACGCTGACGGGCGGCCAGAAAGCTCTCCCGATTGCACAAATGAAACCAGTTTCGTCTCTGAGGGGCCCCAGCACTGTCGGTACCTAGAATCCGGGCTCTGGGGACACGGTCACAACGTGGCTTCCAGCCGGACAGCCGCCCACTGCCCCGACGGGGGCCTTTGTGATTGGCTGTCCTTCTGTCTGACTTCCGAACCCAGAGGTGTTTGCAGGCTGAGGCTCCGGGTTGCTGCCATACACGGCTGAGCCGTAAGGACCACGTGGGTCCAACGGGTTTAATTAACTTAATGGCGGCCACCAAGGAAGGTCCGGTGAATGACGCTCCTCCGCCTCCTGTCTGCGCCCGTGCTGTGTCCTCCACGCCAGACAGGCTTCCCCCTTCTCTGCCATCCTGCTTATCTTCCTGGGAATGATCCAATGGCCCCTCTTCCAGGAAGCCCTCCGGGCTGGTCCTCCCTCCTGAAATGCAGGGAGGGCTCCTTCTCCAGTGCTCAGCTCACCAGCTGTGCTCAGTCCAGCCTTTCCCGCAGGATCTGAGCCCGAAGCAGCAGCGCAGAGTGGAAAACAGAGACACAGGCTCCATCAACTTCCGGTTCCCTGTGGCCTCCGCAGCCGTGCGGTTCCCGCTGAGCCTCTGCTTCTTTGTCTATAAAACGGGCATAAGAATCTGGCCAGCACCCCCTGCGGACCTTGTGGGAATGCAGGTCTGGGGGGACGCCTGATCTCCGGGTCCCTGATGAGGTCTCAGGCGATGCTGTTGTTGTGGGTCCACGACCACACTTCAGTAGGAACATCTAGAGTGTTCTACGGGCCGGGCCCGTGTCCGGAGCTCAGCGCGCTGGGGCCCCACCGATGCTGCTATCATCCCTACCGCCAGTGCCTGGCAGGCGGAAGGTGCTGGGAAGCTTGGTAGCTGTGGTCACCACGTGTCCCCTCCCTCTCCCGGGGCCAGGACCCTGAGGGCAGCCTGTGCACAGACTCCTCCTTTCAAGCGTCTTCCCTCACGGAAGGAAAGAACGCAGTAATTTCGATCAAGACTTGGGGGAAAAGGGGCTCTGCTCTGGGGAGACCAGGCTGGCCCCGGCTCTCAGCATAACCGCAGAAAACCCCGGCCGGGAGGGGCTCTGGCCGCGGCGCCCCCAAGTCCCCAACCTCGCCCCGCCGGACGGCCGCCGGCTCCTCCCCCAAACCTTCCCTCCGCGGAGGCCGATTTCCGCTGGAAATGAGCCGAGCGCAGCTGTAAGCCGAGGCGAACAGTTGGCTCCGTAACCTCGGGAGAAACAAGACAAATAAAAGAGTCTCCAGAGGTTGATCAGGGACCCCGCGACGCTGTAAACATATGCTGTGACATTTTGGTCCTGACAGGTTGGAGCCGCCGGGAACAGCCTTCTCCTCCTGCTGACGCAGGCCAAGTTAATGAGGCTCTGCTCCGCCTCCCTCCCCAGGCGGGGGCAGAGGGGTCCGCCCCACCCCCGCGGGGCCCCATCTGGAGAGCCCACCGCAGCCTGTCAGAGCAGGAGGGGGGCCTGCACAGCGGAGAGCCTCTGCTGCCCTCAGAGCCCGCGGTGTGGGTGCGGGTGCGGGTGCGGGTGCGGGTGCGGGTGCGGGTGTGGGTGCGGGTGCGGGTGCAGAGCAGGTGCAAGTGTGGGTGCAGGTGTGGGTGCAAGTGTGGGTGCGGGTGCGGGTGCAGAGCCGGTGCGGGTGTGGGTGCGGGTGCAAGTGTGGGTGCAGGTGCGGGTGCGGGTACAGAGGAGGTGCAAGTGTGGGTGCAGGTGTGGGTGTGGGTGTGGTTGCAGGTGCAGAGCAAGTGCAAGTGTGGGT
>NC_043716.1:899111-912830 GCF_006229205.1 Suricata suricatta
GGGGGGGGGGGGGGGGGGGGGGGGGGGGGGGGGGGGGGGGGGGGGGGGGGGGGGGGGGGGGGGGGGGGGGGGGGGGGGGGGGGGGGGGGGGGGGGGCACCCAGCAAGGTCTGCATCCTGGGCTCCGCCCGAGCACCACGCATTTTCAAAACTCCTGGCTCATCCCAATAAGCATCCACGGGCAGGAGAACTGGTTGAGGAAAAAAAATTTTTTGGTTCCGATTTAATTTTCAAAACAGAGCTTTTAAGGCTCCCACGTAGCAACGGTCAGAGCATTTTAGTTTGCAACAGATGCAGATTTTTCTCTTTGGAGGCCACCAAAAAAGAGCAGACCCCGGAGGACCAGGATCGCAAAGCCGGAGGCCAGGTCAGTGTTTCCACCCCCAAAGGAAATTCAAGTCCCTCAGGAGAAGAGAGCAGTCAGCAAGGAGATGAATCCGGCCCCCAGAGGAGGCTGCAGGGGAGGGGCTTGGGTCTGTGTCCCCGCCTGGACCCCTGGCAGCCCCCCGGGGGGAAAGGGATGACATCGGGGGACAGAACGGAGGCAGCCAGAGCCTCCTCCCGCCTCACCTCTGTGCGGCTGGGGGACTGCCCAAGCCTGCACGCGCTCCAGCAGGCTGGGGTCTGGACACGGAGGGGCCGAGGACAGGGGCAATGGCCCGCCCGAAGACCAGAGTGCCTGCCAGTGGTGGACAGGCCGGTCCCCCTTCCCTCAAAGGGACAGGACAGGAGCAGGAGAGGGGAAACAGTTCACACACAAGTCACAGAGCAATGAGTTACTCTGAATCCAAAGTCAGTGCAATGAGTTACTTTGAATCCAAAGTCGGTTTGTTTCTGCCCAGCAGCCAGCCAGACTTAGTTGCAAAAAATGAAGGAAGTTACATTTCCGCACTTCTGAGTATGACTGTAAATCTTCAACCCGCTGTGAGGTCTATTCAGGAAAGAAGAAATATATGCCGCCAATGAATGGGAAGAGACAGTCAGCCTCAGCACTGATCCAAGAAACACAAATCAAAACACCAGTAACACCCCGTGTGGGTCCCTCGGATGGAAGCAGTTTTAAAATCTGATACCCACGTCACAAAGTCAAGGAAGCCGCCTCTGCGGTATTGGCGATGACACGCCGGCCGTCGGTGGGGGCACCTGCCCAGTGAGAGCTGGGAGAAGTGTAAGAAGTACATTGTGGTGCAGTGATTCTAGAACATGTCCTCTGGAAATAATCAGGGCTTATAGGGAGCTACACAAATAGGATTGTTCACTGGAATTTTTATTATGATCCTGAAAAATGGGTATAAATATCCAATAATGCAGAACTGGGCAAAGTATGCTGTGTTAGAGATATTTCACGAGGGGCGCCTCAGTGGCTCTGTCGGGTGAGCGTCCGGCTTCGGCTCAGGTCAGGATCTCACAGTTTGTGAGTTCGAGCCCCGCGTCGGGCTCTGTGCGACAGCTGGGAGCCTGGAGCTGCTTCCGATTCCTCTCTCCCTGCCCCTCCCCCACTTGCCCTCTGTCTCTCAAAATAAACAAGCTTCAAAGACGGGGGGGACTGTTTCTAGAAACAAGTTTCACTGGCCCATCTGGCTCTGATAAAAAAAGGAGGAGAAACAAAGTATCCATGTGCGGAGCTCGGTGATCCCACCAAAGGATTTCTGGAGACACTGGGGCTGTCACAGCCTGTGACTCCGCCATGTCCCCAGGTGTCATGCAAGGAAGCTCCCTGAGCTCCGGGGACTTCGGGCATCGCTGCGAATGTGAAGGACCCCCTGAGGTCAGCAAACGGGTCAGGCCGTCCTTCCTCTGTGTCCCTACTGGGCGTTCCTGGGGGCACACCAGTGCCCCGGGCCAAAGGAGTCACTGTGAGGTGCAAGCTCAGCCCTGCTTCCGCTCTGGCCGGAGTCCTGAGCCCGGGCCCCTCGGGGCAGCTCCCGGCCCTGCGGGAGACACCCCTGCGCCCTCCGTTCACCGTGCCCCGTCCGCCCAGAGCCGGGGCGCCTGACCCCGCACCCGCCCCTCACCCCCCCAGAGCCGGGCGCCCAACCCAGCACCCGCCCCGGAGCCAGCTCAAGCCCCAGCCCTGTCACCAATACCTGCTCACACGTCCGGGCCTCGGCATCTCCCAGAGTTGTGGGGGCTCTGAGCCAGAGCCACCAGCGGCCACCAGCGGCCACCGGCACGCCCGGCAGCAAGGGCTTAACCCCTGCTCTCAGCTCCCGGTGCCTAAAATAAAGTGGCGCCACGTGGCCTTGATTCAGGAAAAGCAGCTGCAAATCTCAGCCCTTTCGGAAGGCTTCACCGTGAATTAATGCGCCTTCATCTTGTTCCGCACCGGCAAACAGGGCTGGTGAAGGAGCCCCGAGGAGCCGCTTCCGCCCTGCACCCAGCCGCCAGCGGCCACACGGGACGGAGCTGCCCGCCCGGAGCAGGAGGGAGGAGACGGCGAGGCCGCGAGTCCAGCACGCTGCAAAGTGCTCTCTGAGCAGGACTTGTGCTCACTTCACAAAAAGCCTCTCTTTTTTTTTTTGTTTAACATGTATTCATCTTTGAGAGACAGAGCACAAGCAGGGAAGGAGCAGAGAGAGAGAGACACGGCCCGACGTGGGGCTCGAACCCACAAACGGTGCGATCGTGACCTGAGCCGAAGCCGCTGCTCAACCGACCGAGCCCCCCCCCCCCCGGCGTCCCCAGATGCAGCGATTCTAAAGAAATATCAGCAAATTAGGTTTAGCGGTGCGTTAAGCGAAGGTCTCGTTGCATGCACCAGCAGGATGGACTCTAGCGGCACAGACAGGAGCGTAGTTTCGCGACAATAAGAAGTCATAAAAAATAAAAACCCACCGGAGGATTTTCTGCTTCTAGAAGGATGGAGTCGATGTAGTTTTCCCTGGTCCTCCGGGGGCGGGGGGTATGTGAGGTGAGCCCCGGAGACTCGGGAAGGTGGACAGAAGACGGGCTGGGAACCTCCAGACCCAAGGGACGGACTCGCAGAAGCCGCCCCCCCCCCCCCGCCCCGACACCACGGGGCGACAGAACCCTGCAGAAGCTTCTCTCCAGCCAACGGGCCGGGAGGGGAGCCGCCTGCCCAGGCAGAAACGTTCAGATAACCCCGGCTTTACTCCTGCAAAACACGGCGTGAACCCCCCTCCCACCCGCGCTGCCCACCCCTCCGGGCAAGGCCCTGGCTCCCCGCCCAGGGCTGGTGTCCAAGGCGGCCGACTGGGGAGCCGGAGGTCAGGCTCTGGGCTGACGGCTCGGAGCCCGGAGCCTGCGTCACAGTCTGTGTCTCCCTCTCTCCCTACGCCTCCCCTGCTTGCTCCCTCTCTCTTAAAAATAAATAAACATTAGAAATTTTTTTAAAAAAGAGAAAATGGACACAAAGACAGACAGACAAGGCCATCGAACCGTGGTGGCAGGGATTGGAGGGGCTGTGGACTAGGACTAGCCAGGGATGTCACCAGCAGTTAGGAGAAAGACTCCTTCTCCCCCCGCCTTCTAGAAGGAACCTCAATTCTGGACATCCAGCCTCTAGAACCAAGGGAAAATAAATAAAACAAATTTCTGTGGTTGTTAGCTTCCTGGTTCGCGGTGTTGGGTCAGAGACCATCCGGGAAGCGAATGCGGATTTGGACACTGACAGGACACAGACGCTAGAATTCTCTGATACGGATTCTACACCCGTCATCACCAAATAATTCCGTGAGCCACTGCCAAGCTCGGTAGAGACAAACAAAAACGTCGAAAAAACCAGCAAAGAAATAGAAGATATAAATAGAGTGACCAAAATAGAGGCTCAGATGACGGACGCAGCAGGAGAGGAGGGGACAGAGGTGAGGCCAGGGACTTTGTGGAGCCACAGAAAGCGCTCAGTCTGAACCACATGGAGAAACTAGAATAAAGAAAACTTTTAACAGAAACTCAGGGACTTGTAAGACCAGAACCAAAGAACAAGCATTTGTGTCAACAGAGTTCTAGGGGGAAAAAAACAACCCAGGAGAAAAAGAGGGCAGGGCAGAAAATTTCCTCCAAAAATGGCTGGAAACAGTCCAAATTTGGTGGAAGGCATACACGCACAGACTCGGGAGGCTGAGAACACGCCAGACGGGATGACGCTGAAGAATCCACGCAAAGACACACCGTAGATGAACTTCTAAAAGTTAAAAACAAATTTTAAAAGTCTTCTTTTAATTAATGTAGTTTGAAAGAGACAGGGGCAGCACGAGCAGGGGAGCGGCAGAGGGCGAGAGAGGGAGAGAGTGAATCCCAAGCAGGCTCTGAGCTGTCATCACAGAGCCCGACGCGGGGCTTGAACCCACGAACTGTGAGATCATGACCTGAGCAAAGATCAAGAGTTGGACACTTAACCAACTAAGCCCCCCCCAGGTGCCTCAATAAAAAATCTCGAGGAGTTGGGGCGCCTGGGGGCTCAGTAGGTTAAGCCTCCGACTTTGACTCAGGTCATGATCTCACGGTTCGTGGGTTCGAGACCCGCGTCCGGCTCTGGGCTGACAGCTCGGGGCCTGGAGCCTGCTTCAGATTCTGTGTCTCCCTCTCTCTTAAAAATAAACAGACATTTAAAACTTTAATGAATACAAATCACCGGGTGATGCGGGGAACTGCTGAATCACCACGCTGTGCGGCAGAAACGTATCCTGAAGGAGGAAACTCCGCAGGATGGACACAGCTCAGAGAAGTGGCGGCAGGGGACACAGCCCCGCACCTGCGGGGACACCCGGAGGCTCATCGGGGGCCCGGAGGCCCGAGGCGAGAGGGAAGGTCTCCACCTCCACCCAGAACACGGCGGGTCAGGTGAGAGGAGGGAAACGGGACAGAGAAGCAGAAACCGACGATGGAAACAGACACTCGTCCGTGGAAACCAGCGAGACGAGTGGCCGGTTCCCTGGAGCCCTCGGGGCCGCCACAGACAGCCAGCGACACTGACAGACATGGGCGCCGCCGAGTGACGGTGCGGGCCTCAGATGGGGGGCGCAGCGGGCAGCCGTGGACACCTACCTCTGACAGCCGTGCGGGGGAGGAGGGGCGCGGCTCGGGCCAAGGCCTGGAGCCCCAGAGCGCCTGGCACGGCTGGGGGAGGGGAAGGGCGAGGAAGCACGCGGCAGTGTGGGAACGTGTGAGCCTGCGCAGCGTGTATGTGAACGTGTGTGCACACGCGTGTGGGTGTGCGAATGCGTGTGTGCACGCGTGTGTGGGTCTGGTTGTGTGTGTTCACATGACTGTGTGCGTGTGCACAAGTGTGTGGATGTGAGCGCAGGTGCAGGTCGGTGTGGCCACGTGTGCTCACGTGAGTGTGTGGATGTGGGTAGATGTGAGCACGTGCTCACATGACTGGATATACACGTGCACACATGGTGGGTGTGAGCACACGTGCTCATGTGAGTGTGTGGATATGTGCGTGTGTGGCCCAGTGTGAGTGTGTGCTCATGCAAGTGTGAGTGTGTGTGTGCCCACACAGGGGGCATGGATGTGCATGTGTGTGCA
The DNA here is from genome assembly GCF_006229205.1 of Suricata suricatta. Lineage (NCBI taxonomy): Eukaryota > Metazoa > Chordata > Mammalia > Carnivora > Herpestidae > Suricata > Suricata suricatta. Next base: position 904,604 of record NC_043716.1, read on the forward strand.
CAAGTGTCTGGATGTGAGCACAGGTGCAGGTGGGTGTGACCACGTGTGCTCTTATGAGTGTGTAGATGTGCACGTGCACATGTGGGCAGGTGTGATTGCATGTGCTCACATGACTAGACGTGTGTGCACGTGTGATCGGGTGTGAGCACACGTGCTCATGTGAGTGTGCGGGGTGTGCGTGCACACACGTGCTGGGGTGAGGCAGGTCGGCGGGAGGAACATGTCTTTCTCTAAACCAACGGGACTCGCTGCCTCTTAGGGGGGAGACGGACGTGCCCAGACCTGTCCCGGAAAAGCCGTGGGGGCGGAAGGCCGTCAGCAGAGCGGTCGGGGGCGCGGAGCTCGGAACGGACGTGTAAACCCAGGAAGGCGGCTCCCAGACGAGGGGCCGGAAGGTGGGCCACCAGAGCCTGGCAAGGACGAGCTGCTTGGGACACGCGTCCCCGGTGCCCGCAGGCGCAGAGTGCAAACAGGGCTCGCTGCCCCAAGTGTGCTTATTCACGGGGTCAAGGCCAGCTCAGCGACCCCGCCCTGCGGCCCCCTCGGCCGGCCCCCATCCAGCACGCTGGGTCACCAGCCTGTGAACAAGGCAGGAGCAGGGACCTCCCCACGTGGGACCTTCTTTCTCCACGCATCCCTGGGGCCACCGGGGACTGGGACACAGGATCCTCCCTGCTCCAGACCCCACGGACCCCCAGGGCTCTTCCGGCAGGCGGGGACGGGGCTCACTCCCTGGGTCCCACATGCAGCCACACTCAGCCTTTTCCCCACCGTTTTGGGGACTTTTGTTTTCCTTCCTCCGGCATTTGGGCTTTTGGACCAGACGGCAGCTCCTCTTGTCAACATTTCTGTCTCAACGTCCAAAAGAGCCTTCTGTCCTAACAGCGCTGTTTCCGGACAAAAAGGCAGAGGCCCCCAGCCGCGCCCCTCACCACACACGCCCCCCCCCGAGGCGACGCCCACAGACCGATGGGCTGCTCAGAACCAGCGGAGGGTGGTGCTGAAGGACGGAAAGCAAGGTCCAGAAGGTCTGGGGAGTTCACAGGCCGATCATTCACCCTTCCATAACGGGAGGCGGACGCTGGAAATCCGGGCCCCCCAGGACCCTGGAGCCGGGGCTCCAGAAGGGGTCACGCGGGCTCCAGCGCGTCACATCCCAGGCGCTAACGGGCGGGCACCAGGCGGCGGCGCGGGTGGGGGGCTCCTGGGCACCGCTGGCCTCCGCCCCCCCCATGACAGTCAGCTGTCTCCAGACACCGGCTCCCTGGGGGACAAACCGTCCCCAGCTGAGAACCTTCGTCCCGAACAGACCAGAGACGCCGGGGTTTCGTGCGTCCTCTCCGGGGACGGCCTGCCGCACAAGGAGCTGGGCGCCGCGGTCAGCTCTGCACACACCCCTACGTGTGCCCTGCCTCCCGCCCCCTCCCTGTCCTCACCCTGCTTCCTGAGGCCACACTTGTCTCGGGCTCTGGTTCCAGAGAACCCGGGCCGAGGTGACTGCGGGCGGAATGGGACCGAACGGAGCGACCAGGAGAAACGGGGCCCCTTTGGGATGAGCCAGGGCGCATCTACACGGAGAAAGGACAGGACGGGAGCACAGAGAGGCCGCGTGTGGGAGGGAGGCGGGACCTCCCGGAGAACCCCTCTCCTCGGGTTCACCCACGCCCACCTCCATTTCTCACAACCCCAAAGCCCCGACAGAAACACCCGGAAAGACGCTGATTCCCCCACATCGCATGCCAGGCTCAGCTCAAGGAGGAACGTGTCGACAATGAGGGTCGCTCTCCCATTGGGTCCATTCCAAACGGGTGGGCGGGGAATATGGCAGGTGCGGGCGCCTGAGGGGCTCAGTCAGCAAAGCGTCCGACTCTCGATCTGGGCTCAAGTCGCGATGTCACAGTTCCTGAGTCTGAGCCATTGGGCTCCGTGCTGACAGCACAGGGCCTGCTTGGGATTCTCGCTCTCCTTCTCTCTGACCCCTTCTCCACTCTCTTGCTCTCTCTGAGGAAGGAAGGAAGGAGTCTACAAAGGACAAAGTAAAGCCCCCCATTGTGGGCCCAGACATCTGGCTGTGTCGGCACAGGAGGCAAAGAACTCAACTCTGCATCCACAGACATGGGGGGAAAAACTCAGAAAAAAAATGAGTTCGCTAACTTCATTGAATTAGCAGTGTGACGTGGTTAGCAAGAATTGAATGCCATCTGGGCCACATCAATAGAAGCATGGTGTCCAGAATGTGGGAGGTGACGGTATGCTACGCCAAACTCATGTGCAGTACTCAGTCTCCCACACTCTCCAAGGTACGTGAGCAAACTGCACTTGACCAAGCGAGCACCGCTTCAGGGAAATAGTGAAGGACAGAATCCACTCGGCTGGAAAACATGGGGGTGGGGGGCAGGAGTGCGCCTCCCGGAGGAGGGAAGACAGCGGGATACAGGACGGACTGGCATGGGTCCGGGCAACAGCTTCAGCTGTGGCTCCATGATCCAGACCCAGCCCTGTCCCTTCTCAGTCCCACCAGACAGCCACACGGGTGCATGGGGGGCTGCACGCTGTCCTCGGACACAGACAGCGGCCACACGCCGGCTAGCACCCCCGGAGCCCCAGCCCCGGCAGCCCGGCTCTGCCTCTCCGCCACTTCACTCCAGACTCCGACGAGGGCGGCTATTTTGGGTGAGAAATGGGGCAGGCAGGAAGAAAATTTTCATTCAAGCAATTAAAGAATCGCTGCGTTTTTCATGATTAACTCCACGGGCACAGACTGAATGCGAAAGGCTGTTGGCAGAGCCCTTCCATCTCCACCCCTGACGTGAGCGATGGGAGTATTTGTTCTGCCCAGGAGGATCACACCTTCCATTAATCTCCGCTTTATTGGAAGTTTAAATAACAGACAGACACAATGTGATCAATTAGCAGTGTAATTCCAAGGAGATGTCATAGTGAAATTAAATCTCGGGCACATTCGGGGCAGAGATGCCTCAAGTTCTCTCCAGTCTCTCTCCGCCGCAGTGTGTACATTTTAATTGAAAGTTTATTCTGCTCTGTGCCTCGTCTACTAGATTTTAATTTAACATTGTAACGAGGAGGGTGTTTCCCGCACAGACAAGCGGAGGAGACTTCACAAATTAAGAGAACAAGGAAATTTGCAGCGCTTTCCAGGCAGCAGTGAGAGGAGAGGAGAGCAGACCCCACCCCACCCACCCACCTCTGGAGAGGATCCCGGGGCCCGGAGGACCAGCCCAGGGCACGCTGGGCACCTGTGGCAGCTGCCACCAAAGCAGCTGGGGACCCAAGAGGCTGGGGTCTCAGGCCCGGACAACAAGCAAAATCGGGGGCGGGGGGCGCGCAAGGGGGCATCTCTGCTCCCGAATCCCACCCCCGGCATCCCTCTAGCGCCTCCTCCTGGCTACACCCAGGAGGACACCACTGGCCAGGTGAGAACGCAGGCTGCAGAGCAGAGCGTGGAGGGCGGGTGTGGAGGTGAGAGGCGGGAGCTCAGAAACCAGGAGAGTCCTGTGGGGAACGTCACTGTACCTCTCCGACACTTGGCTTTTCCAGCTGTAAAATTAGGACAGTAATACCCGGTTCTCAGCACTGCCCTGGACCGGGACCGTGGCAGGGGGCAGGGGTGGGAGGGTTGTTCCTTCCCCCTGCCCCTCCGAAAAGCCCCTTTTCTGGGGGGGGGGCCTTTCGTCCTTAACCAGAACATGATTCCCTTCATCTGAGGTTCCAGGAAGGCCTCGCCTGGACGGGGAGGGGGTCTGAGGCTCAGGCTGCAGGAAGGGGGAGAAGGACAGAACCTGGGTTGTCCCCAGCGGCGGACCAACCTGGTCTGTCTCATGGGCACCGCAAGGACCCCCGCCTGGAGTCTCAGCACCCCCAGACTGCGGCTCACCTGCTCACCGGCTCCAGGAAGCCCTCTAAGTGGTGCAGGTGCAGGGCAGGTGTGGGGGCGCTAGTGGCCACTGCTGGCGAGAGACGGTACTGCACCCCAGCCCTCGGAGGGAAGTGAGGGCTTCCGTCACCGGCTAAGGGGGCATCGAGGGGAGGCCAGAAGTGGGACACACCAACGTTCAGGATTCAAGTCGTCCAGCGCAAAGGGGAGGAAAGAGCCAGAGCATTTCCCCCCGCCCCTGCCTCGGTCACTTCCACCCCAGCCCTGCTGCCTCCCGGCGCACGGGGGACACACCGTGCAGGCTCTCTACCCACAGGTGTCCCCGCTGCCCCCCACCCCGTGCTCGATATTCGCTCTGCCCCTGTCCCCTGCCCCTGCTTGCTTCTTGGTCCCTGCTCACACGTCACCTCCTCCAGGAAGACCACCCTGACCACTGCATCTGCAATAGCTCACTTCCCCACTGCAGCGGCCACCTGCCCTTAGAGTACCTCTATCTTCGTGTTTCCTTCTGACCCACAGCCCAGGAAGGACCCGTGTCCGCAACGCAGGGAGCGTGCCGCGTGCTCCTGCTAGGGGTAAGAGAAAAGCAGAGATGCTGCTTCCCTACATGACACTGTCCCCTCTCCCCGTGTCCGCACGGAAAACAGCCATGAACCCGTCATGGTGACGCCTCTCTGCCCGAGTAACAGAAGGTAACGGGAGTTAGGGTTCGATCGCAGAAATGCGCTTTGCCGCCAACTCGGCTTCGGCAGAGCTCAGCGTACAGAGCCACAGCTGTGTGACTCTGCTGTCAGAGGCCCGGCGGGGAGGGGGGATAACAAGCGAGTATTTGGTAACTCGGTAACACCAGTAATTTTGTCACGTGCCGGCCAAGTTTTCCTCCTGAATACGGTTGGTGTGGTGTTCATCAGACACGAGGAACACGGTAAAGAATACAGCACTCTCTTTCAGAAACAGCAGTCAGAGCCAGCTGGCCAGGCCGCCGGGTTCGGGGCGGGGTCCCCACACCGCCCGTGACCGTGTCTGCGGCGGGACCGCGTGTCCAGCGCCCGGCGGGCAGGACGAGGGTTCCCGGCCCCCCTCCTGCAAGCAGACGCGGCCGCACCTCACCGGTAGGACACTCCCCACCCTCCTGGTCCTCGGACTTTCTGGATCTTAGACTCCTCCTACTCCTCACGAATGCCTCCCAGAATTTTCGTCGCCTGCAGGAGAGTTTAGGCCCCGGGGGCCCCCCAACCAGGGCATCCCCGCCACCCACGCCACAGACCCGCCCTCTCTCCGTCGCACTGTGCTCCTGGCCCGGCGGGAAAAGTTTCCCACATCAACCCTCCTCAACGGGTTTAATGTCACTCTGATGCTGTAAATACCAACCGCGTCTCCCCAGTAAGGTGGCTTTGCTCCGGGCCTCCCTTCATCGAAAGAGATCTTCAATTACGACCACCGGGCCTCCAAAAAGCGGGGGCCCCACGCGGCCTCCGCCCGCCAAGGTCAGAGCAAGCTGCACTCTGGGAGTGAAGCCGCAGCCAGGGGACAGGTCCGGGGAGCAGGAGCCCGGGGCCAGCCGGTCCCCGCTGGGCAGAGAACCCACCTGACGTCAGGGGAAGGGCGCGGCCACGCTCCGGCACCACGGGCCAGGATGAGGGCACGCAGAGCTCGGTGACAGAGGAAGGCGTCACCACCCGCGGGCTTAAAGGGGCAGAGGGAGGAGACGGTTACAGGAGCCCATCAGGCAGGGTGTGGAAGGATCCAGCAACTTCCAGGGACACACCCCAGGGCCTCCGATCTTCTCTGGGTGCTTGCTGGCCAAAGCTGATGGTTAACTAGTCAGCCAGGACCCCCCACCTGCCCCACCGGTGTCCCCCATCTGGGTCAGCCTCAGGGGCACAGAACAGGATGGAGAAGGTGCAGCCCGGGTCTAGGGTGTGGGTAGGGGGCAGTGGTGGGGGCCAGAATAACAAGCATCGCCCCCCGGCCCCCTGCTGCCCCTCCCACCCCCACAGTGCTCTGTCTTGCTTCTGCAGGCTCCGTCTGTCACTCGAGCCCACAAACTCCATTCTGTTCTCTCGGCAGGTTTCTCCCGTCCAGCGCACTGTCACCGGAGTCCTCATTCGAGGCAGCTTCACGGAGCCTGGGGAGCTTGGTGATGCCAGCAAAGCACAGGGGTGCCCTCAAATCCGGGATCCAGGGGCCCCTGCTGGGCCCAGGGCCTCACAGGCTCTCCAGTGCCACGGAGCCAGGGCCTGGAAGCGTGGGCTCTCTCCGCGGGGTCTAATCCCAGCGCAGCCACTCACTCCCCGAGAGCGGGCCGTCCTCCATGCAGGGCGAGGGGCTCGAGCCGCGGTCACTGTCCCCTTACGGTAACAGGGTTGGTGGCAAGCCCAGCGCAGCAGCCTTAAACAGACATCCAGGAACACGCAGTGAAGGAGGTGAGTTCTGCCCAAACCCCGGGGCCTGGGGGGAGGGGGGACCTCATCTTGTCACGTGTGCAGCCCCGAGGTGAGCCTCCCTCCCCCCTCCTGCTTGCCGGGGGCCTGCGGGTGGGGCTGCCGGGAAACTGGGCCTTGCTGTCCATCCTACAAATTCTCAGCCTTGCCTGACAGCTAACAACTTCTGCGGCCATGAAGGGCGGCCCAGCGAGGGCCCAATTACGGCAGAGGGGAGCCTCGGACAGGGGGTTAACTGCGCTAACAAGCCGCTCCGGGAGGGCAGGGAGCCACTGACGGCCGGCCTGCTGTCGGGGGGCCGCACGCCTGGGGAGGGGCCTGGGGCTCCGGCTGCAGCCCCGCGCTCCTCCTGAATCTGTCTCGTTCATCAGTCTCGTTGACAAAAAAAGAGGGGGAGGAGGCCATCACGAGGCAAGGAGCAACCTCTGCCAAGCACGGCCTGGGTGGCTTCTCCCCACGGCCCCCGCCCCCGGGGCTCCAGTCCCTTCAGGGCCTCCTGCTGCCCACAGGACGCCTCGCAAGCTTGTCCTGCCTGGTGACCCGCTCCCTGGTCCAGGGCCTCCCGGAGGGCAGTCATGGGCCCCGGGAACTTGCTTACACGGCAGATCCCCAAATGAGAGTCCCGGGGTGGGGTGGGGGCTGGGTCCTGGTGCTTAGCCCGCTTCCCTGGGGGCTTCTCAGCTCACTGTTTCGGTCGCTGCCCCCTCCCCCGCCCTGTGCATCCAATCCGGAAGTTCCTCTGCCCCAGGTGTGCGCTGGGGGCTGCCTGGCACCCCCCCCGCACCCCCGGGGGACTCCCGGGGCAGGGGTGCTGTGAAGCGCACGGGCAAGCACGGGACACGAGCGTGATCACCGGCGTGGATGCGGCCGGGGTGCACACACAGGGCCCGGGAAGGCAGCCTGCTCCTGCGCCCGCACCCCGACTGTGTGGCCCCGGGTGAGCCTCCGCGCTTGTCCGGCCTGTGTCTTGGTCTGGAAAAGCGGCTCATCATCAGTCCTGCCTTCGCCGAACCCGAACTCCGCCCCCCTCGGCAGGTGTGCTGACAGGAGGCTGGAACGTGCTCCCGAGGGAGCAGACCAGCTGTTTTCAAGAGCCTGGATGACTTCTACTCTTGTGTGCCGGAATGTTCCATCCTGCCGTCCGTGTGCCTCACGGAGGCGGCCGGCCGGCTCTGCTGTGCAGCGGGGAGGGCCGGCCGAGGCCACGGTGTCCCAGGCGGAGAAGCACAGAGCGGGGCTGTGCTAGCCTCGCCCGGAAGCCTGCGCTGAGCGGGGCCCTTGGGGGCTGAGGGCCGAGGAGACATTTCCTTTCCTCGCCTCCTGCCTCCATGTCTCGGGCCGCACTGCCTGGCCCCCCCCTGAGCATCGGGGACTTCAGAGCCAGGCCCAGACTAGAAGGAGACACAGTAATGTCACGTAACACTGCTGCCACGCGACAAGTCACAGCCCCAGGGCGGGCGTGCATGCGGCCGGCGGCCCAGAGGAGGGATGTGCATGGTGGGCACAGGCCTGGGAGACCCGGACTGCCCCCCGTGGACTGAGGGGTCTGGGCAAGGTGCGGCCGTTAGCACAGCGCCCCCTGCGGAGTCCCGCGGAGTCCAACTCAGCTGGTCCGTTGGGGGCGCGTGAGCCCTCCCCCTCCCCTCCCAGAGGAAGGACCTGGGTGCCGAGCTGGGCCACACGGGGCGCCACTCAGAGGGGCTTCAAATGGGGAACGGTGAAGGGTCACTGGAGGCCGCCGGCAGGAGCCCTTCTGCCGGACACGTCCCTGCGTCGAACTTCCACCCACGGAAGACGAAGCAGGCCATCGGAGCTGACCTCGGAGGCCCCTCTCCACCCGGGAAGTAGCGATCAGGCCGGGCAGGAAGACCGCGCTTTAGATTCGCCC
>NC_043716.1:912930-919237 GCF_006229205.1 Suricata suricatta
GCAGCGGGGCCCGTGGGAAACGCGACATCTCCAAACATGAATGTGGGGTCCGGAGAAAGGCAAAGGGCACCGGAGGCTGGGAGACAGAAAGGACTGAGTGGAGGGGAAAGGCCACGACCCCACACTTGGCCATGGATCCTTCCTGCACCGATGGAGCCCCGGCTGGGCCTGGGGCCCCAGAGGAGAGGGTTGAGGGTGCTGGCGGAAGGGGGCCCACGCCTACTTGCTGTGCATCCCCAAGGGGCCCGGGTGCATGGTGGATCGGTGTCTGACTCGCATCTGAAAAATCTAAGGAGCCAAAGTTGGATGGGGCGGCCTGGGGGCAGCACCACGGGGTGGCGGAGGGACAGCTCGGCACGGTCCAGAAGTGTCCCCAGGAGGGCTGCGCAGAGAGGGAGCAGGACCCCAGAAGGCAGTGTGCAGGGAAGCGCATCACCAGGATACAGAGGCTGGGGGAGAGCAGAAGCTGCCCCCCGGGGAGGGGCTGGTGAGGGAGCCCCAGAGTCCCGTGACGGAGACACCCGGAGTGACAGGTCTCATGACCCCTCCCTTACCACGGACGCTGCTGTCACGCCCCGGCTGGGCCTCGTGGCGATCACGGTCAAAGGTGAGCCAGGTGGTACTTGTCGTGCCCAGGGCCTCGCAGCCAGAGCAGGGCCACAAAGGCGCAGCCCACCCAAATGTCCCCCAGGGACACGGCACGGGGAGAGCGAGCTCGGGCATCCCCCGAACCCCAGCCTGGGCCCCAGGATGGACATGGAGATGGTGTGAGCCAACCCCCCAGCCTAGCGCTGGCCCAGCACCCGAGCACGGCTGGTGGACGGACCCACGGCGCCCTTGAGAATAGACACTGGGTCCAGGCCGCTGTTCCGGGAACTGTAAGGCACTCACACCCCACAAAGGCTGACGGCGCCGACATCTCTCCGCGGCAGCGCCGGAGAGAAAGGGTAGGCGGTGAACAGCATCAATGCGGAAGGGAGTAACTGCCAGATTCCCTCGTGATGCAGACAGTTCTTGGCCTCTGTCCCCTCCCCTGCCCGACCACACCGCCTGGCCCACTCAGGTCCTCACTGGGGGGAGGGGGGTGCGGGTCAGGTTTATGGGTCAGCTGGGCTAGCCTTCAACCCCCCCACTTCAAATACTCATCTGGGGGGGTGCCGTCACAGTACTTTGTGGACGCGACTAATGCGGACAATCAGTCGACCAGATGATCCGAGGGGCCTGACTCCATCAGTTGAAGGCCTCCATTCCGGCCCTGCCCAGCCAGCCCCACACCCACGTTAGCCAATTCTGTGCCGTGAACTTCCCAACGCGTGCCTCCTGCCGGCGCTGTCTCTGAGCGAACGCCGACCGGCACGGATTTGGCTCCTCGAAGTGGGTGCTGCTGCGCCAAATACCCACAGGCGTGGAAACAAGCGGTTCTAAACCGCTCAGAACCCAGAGTCAGCGTGTCTCCGTCCGCGGCGGCGCACGGCTCAGCCGCTCTGCACAGACGGGGCACGTGGGCCACGAGCCTGCACGCTCAGGCCGGAGGTGGGGGCGGCCTTCCTCCGGCGCTCGTGGCCAGACGCGAGAGAGGAGAGGGAAACCGAGGAAGGAACCGTTAAGAGCTGTGACTGGGGGAAATCTGGGGCTATTCACTTCGCAAGCAAGATGCTAAACGCTACGGGGCTCACCACCGGGGAAGCGCCCCGGAGAGAGGAAGCGACACGGGGCGGCGGAGGTCGGGGCTACACTGGGCCAGGAGCGCAGGACACGGCCACCTCTAGACACGGGGGTTCAAGCAGACGGCTCCCGCCCAGACCCCGCACCAGGAACGCAGACCTCAGACATCTGAACTGCAAGATAACGAACGTGTGTTGTCCCCGCTGCTGTGGTCACGATCTGTTACAGCAGCGACTGGAAGCAAACGCCGAGCAGGGCCGCTCCTTCGCTCCGTGCTCTCCCTCCGTCTCCCTCTGGGTGCCGCCGTCAGCCTCCTCCTCCTCCCCCAGGCCTCAGGCCCCCAGAGCTGTGTCCCCTGCGAAGACGGTGAGCCACGCGGGTGCCCTCGCGTCCCAGAGGTTTGCAGAAATGACCAGCCAGCATCCCGTCCACTGCTCCATGACAAAGGGGCGCCTGGGGACACCATCGATGGCAGCCGAGTAGTTTCTATAATGGGACAGGACCGGCCCCATGTCCAAACCCTGCTGCTTCCCAGGTGTGTGCGCAGAAGAAGAGACTGACCTCTCGGGACCTCAGTGTTGTTATTACAAGGTTCCTAATGCCCACCTCATGGGCCTTTAGCGAAGATCAGAGAGGAGAACGCTGAGTAAGTAGTCAGTTCCCAACACCCAGTAGTTATCATCATTGTCATTATTATCATCATCGTAAGGAAGGTCATGATCGCCTACGCTGATGCCCCATACCTGCACCTGCACCCGCACCTGTTCCACCTGCATCACCTGCGCCTGCACCACCTGCACCTGCATCACCTGCGCCTGTTCCACCTGCACCACCTGTACCTGCACCCACACCTGCACCCACACCTGCACCTGCAGCAGCATCGCCACCTCTACCATCGCTGCTCCAACTGCCCCCCCCCTCACCCCAGCACCTTCTCCCCTAAGAGCCCCATGGCCACAAACAATTAGCATGATTATTGCATGGAACCCAAATTTGCAATAGCTTTCTCTCTGTAGTCACTTTCAAAGTGTTTCAAATTTCTTCCCTACACGACTGAAATCAAAGCGGCACCTGTGAAGGCAGAGAGCCTGGCCGCCAGCGCGAGGTGGGAGATGCCAGATGGCCAGGCTCTGATGGGGGGAAATTACGTCTTTCTTAATCCCTTGTACCCTGCAATCACCAGGCACGTGGGTTAACGGCAGAAATAACTTGCACATGAAGACGCCGTGTCTGGGGTGCTGGTTCGAGTCCTCTTGGAAAGCCCCTCGTGTGGAAGCTCTGATGCAGTCCCCACCCCAGACATCTGCACACTGCGCCCACCTTCTGCACCAGCTATCCAAGGCCACCGGGGTCTGGGGGAGTCCATGCTCCCCTGCACCCTGCACCCCGCCCCCACTAGCTCACGCCTCCTCCTCCTCCCCACCTTTCCTGGCCTGATGTCCCCAGTAGGGTGGTCCCCTGCCTCCCTTCCACCTCTCAGCCTCCACCCTTGGCCTCCAACCTGGGCCTTGCTGGAGTCCCTCCCGCATGTCCTCACGCCCACCACGCCCACCGGTCCAGAACTCTCATCCAGTACGGCGAGCGTGAGTGCTCTCCGAAGCCCACGGCGGGAGCACGGTGCACACGCGAGGCCAGAAGCTCACGGCTGAGGGTCCTGCCACAGGGCCCAGGCCCCTGCTTGGTGCACATGTGGATGGGGGCACCTCGGAAGGGCCAGAACGCCCACCAGATAGCAGGTGGAGGCTCATTTTTCTTGCTCAATTTGCTAAGAAACATACTGACAGGTCTGCTTGTCCCTAAAAAGCATCTGCACGCTGTCTGCAGCCACGGAGCCAGCGCTGGGGAGGGAAGTGTCCGTGCTTCCTGCGTGGTCTTTGTTTTGAGAAAAAAATGTCATTTTGATTCGAGAATTTTTTAACTTCCACACAGAACCTCAGGGTTCCCAGTCAGGAGTGGGAATTTGGCTTCCCTGCCTGCTCTGTGCATTCCCAGACCCTCCCCTGCTCGGGGTCTCCCCCCTGCCGCCCGTGGAACGTTCCTGTCCTTCCTCTCGGCCCACAGCACGGTACCCGGGCCCACATCCCTGCATCCTGACAGTGACCCCCAAGCTGGGCTTCTAAGTGTCATTTTTACAAATTGTGGTGAAATACACATGAGATAAAACGCACCATTTTTACCAGTTTTAGTGTTCAGCTCAGGGGCCTGGGGCACAGTCACCTTGTGAAACCGCCACCGCCGACCGTCTGCAGAACTTCTCCGTCTTCCCAAAGAGAAGCACCGTCCCCGTTAAGTACGGAGTCCGCCCCCCGCCCCCAGCGTCTGCTCCGTGTCTGTGACTTCGGCTGGGCCGGGTTCCTCCTCCAAGTGGGATCACACACCCTCGTCCTCCGACGGCTCACTCCTGCAGCATCGCGCCTTGCAGGTGTCCGCCCGCCCGTCCGACCCGAGGCTGAGTGACACCCACCGTGTGGACCGGCCGCCTTGCTCGTGTCCGCTCATCCCAGGGATGCTTCTACCTCGAGGCTCATGACTATTTCTGTTATGAACCTGGGTGTGTAAATACCCCTCGGACCCTGCCTTCGATGCCGTGGGGCGCAGAGCAGGGCTGCTCACCCCCTCGTTACACGGCCGGCTGACGGGCTGCACGCCCCAAACAGCCCCCCACTCACACGGCGCAGACCCTTCGTGAGGCACGGTCTTTCCCATCCGCCGAGCACCGTGGCCCCTGTCTGGGGCTTGCTTATCCTCTGGGGCCAGGGTCTCCTCTGAGCCTCGAAATAAAAGGAAACCAAGGTCTGCACTTTTTTCGTAACTACTCTAAACACTCGACCCAGCCCGGTGCTCTCGGGCCCGGTGTCTCCCACGTAGCTGGGAGCAGTCCGTCCCGCAGGCCCGGGGAGGGGTGCCGGTGGCCGCCCCTGCGGGAACGTCTTCTCACAGCGCTGGGCGGAAGCTCGGGACACTGCGTCAGAGGCCGGCGGGGGGAGGCCGGTCGTCACACAGCCAGCGCCCTCCCAGGCCAGAGGCCGAGGGTGGCCCCAACCCACGGGGACAGCCGAGGCCCAGCATGGCAAGGGTCCGAGAGCTTGGAAAGGGAGAGACGGGCAGGGAAGGGGCTGGAGGCTCGCTGAGCCCTGGGCTCGCGGACTGGTGGAGAAGAAATCTGGGCCACGCTAAACCACGGTCACCCGGCACCGGGACCTGACACTAGTCACGGCGGACAGGGAAGGAACTGCCCAAGTGCTCCTGGAGGGAGGCCAGCTCACAACCGAGGGCGCCTGGAGGTTGTCTGAGGGACAGCCCTCTCTCCCTTGTGCCTCCCTGCGGAGCCACCTTCAGGAGGTGGAGTCCACACCCCCGCCCTCAAATCCCCCCCCCCCCCCCCCCCCCGAGGGACCTTTGACGCCCTGTGACCAACAGAATTCCGTGCAAGAGCTGTCACGGCTGGAGCGCCTGCTCGCACCAGAGACCCCAAGGAGCCCATCTGCCGACAGGAAGGTGAGAGGCAACGAGCCGGAGAACCGAGGAGCCCCAGCCCCAGCCAGAGCCGGCCCCGACCTGCGAGCAAGGCCAGCGTGGGCCCTCCCGCACCTGCCTTCCCAGGGAGCAGCGTCAGCCCCGCCCCCAGTGCACAGCACAGCAAAGTAGCAGGGGGTCTGCCCGCCCACTGCGGGGCACCAGGGGCAGAGTCACAGCCGCTAAGGTGTGGCAGCGCTGGGTGTCACAAAGCCTCCGGTAACTGAGGCTGGGGGTGCAGCGGCCCCACCACTGACCCGGGGCTTCAGGACGACCGTCCCGCTCCCTGCGCTGTCTGTCCTGCCGTAAAATCCGGGGAGCTGAGGCGCACAGAGCAGTAAGGAAACCACCAAATTCCCAGCTCGGCCACTTGCTAGCTGTGTGACCTTAGACGAACTACTCACCCTGAGTCTGGATTTCCTCCTCTCTCATGGACGAGAACACGACCGGGCTGCAGTTCCTGAGGACTGGCTGAAATGAGGTGCTTGGCAATAACGGAGGCGTCCTTACGGCTTCGCACATGGACGCCGCGGCCACGTCTTCCGGGTTCGGTACTAGGGGTGCCGTCTTCTGGCGTGGGATCTCGGCACAGGGCTTCCGTGTGAGCCCCGTCTCCTCGCCTGCGTGTGGGGAGGACGGTACGCGACAAGCGCCTGGAACCCACAGCGGCCGGGTGAGTACCGCCTGCGCGCATCTTCAGTTCCCGTCCTCCGGACCTTCACCAGGGCAGGGTCAGAGGTGAGGAAGCGGCGCAGGGCTTCCCGGGGGCCGCTCCGAGGTCGCAGAGCTAACGAGCCCGCGAAGGAAGTCCGGGTGGGTCAAAATAATCCGGCCATCGCTCCCTGCGCACCTGCTCCGGGCCGGGCAGGGACCACAGGCATGGACACGGCCTGCCCCACCCTCCCGGCCCAGGGTCTAGGGAAGGCGGCCACGTGCAAGGTCGCAGCACGCTGGGCTGCGGAGGGTGGGCGGAGCCACGGACTCCACGGTGGGAGTGGGCGGGGCAACGTACCCAGTGGGCGGAACCATGTAACCCACGAAAGGGGGTAGGCGGGGCCACATACCCCACAGCAGGGGTGGGCGGGACCATGTACCCCGTGGCCGAGACACGTACCCTATGGCAGGG
>NC_043716.1:919337-920721 GCF_006229205.1 Suricata suricatta
TGGGGGCCGTGAGAGCCATCACTTACATCCGAGCTGAGCTGCCCACCGACGGTGTGACGGCTCTCTGGGGACGGATGTCACCGGCGCCTTGATGGGGGGGAGGGGCCCTGCCGGGAGCCTGTGCTCAGGGCTGCAGGGCCCGGAAGGGGGAGCCCCCATCCTGAGCAACACACCGTCCCCCAGCCCTGGAGATCACCCCAAGTGTCCGAGCCTCTGCCTGGGAGCCGGAGAGGCCCCTTTCTGCGGGCGAAGGCTGCAAGGCCAGCCGCAAAGTCCCCTTTATCTGGAGCCAGAGGGAAGCAGATACAGCTAGAAATGAGAAATACCCGGGGGGGGGGGTTCCTCCGGGGCACAGAGGGGAGCAGGCAGGTGCCGCGGAAAAGGTGGGAGGGACAGGCCTGAGCCGCTTGCCCCTGCGGCGGGGGGTAACTCAGTCCCCCATTGGACACGGACGCCCCTCCCACCGGCCACCCCTGCTGGCTGACCCCGACTGCCACCCGAGCTCTGGCTCCATCCAACCCCTGACCCCTGACCTCTGACCCCCAGGCAGCTGCGGGGGAGGGAGGTGTCCACAGCTCTTGTCTGCGACTCCTCCTGAACGCAGGACCATAGGCTGTTTCGTCCACAGCAACTGAGCTTCTGCGTCTTCAGTCCTCACCCGTGAAGGCTCACAGGGGCCGTGACGGATCTGCCGCCGTCTGGCGTAATGTACACATCCGACTGTCCATGGACCGTGGGGTCGTGTCCGCCTCTTGGCCGCCGTGACTGGTGCTGTCGTGAGCGACCGTGGACGAGGGTCCATTTGTCTCCATTTTCTGTTCTTTCATGTACGTCACCAGACTGGAGGTGCTGGCAGGGACCGTAGCTTTGGGGGGACCGCCTCGGCTGTGCAGCCCGGACACCCGTGGGCCCCGCATCGCTCACTGGTGGGTGCCGTCCTCCTGCACGCTCGCCCCGCCCCTTCCCTTCCCTCACCACAGGAAAGCCCCTCTGCCCCTGGGCCAGCTGGAGTCCAGGCTCCCTCTCCCTGAGTCCCCGCCCAGGCGCTCTCCCAGATGCCGGTCCTCAGATTCTGCTTCTGGGAATTCCCACGCCTCCTACGTCTGCCTGGGTCAGTCCTTCCGCGTGACCCGGAACCCCGTCGGGGACCCTCTCTCCTCTGAGCCCTGTTGTACGACTTTCATTGTCACGTCCATGTACAGGGGCACAGGTGACGGGCTCGTTCCGGGGAACAGGAGTGTGTGGCCTCGGGAAGGGGGGAGGTACTCAGGGAGGGCACGGAGGCGTCCTCTCCTCAGCGGGCAGCACGTCCTGTCCTGTCTGCCTCCTGGGCACAGTGGGTGTCCCCAAGGAGGGACGTGACACCTCCCTACCTCCGTATCCC
>NC_043716.1:920821-923741 GCF_006229205.1 Suricata suricatta
GGGATACGGAGGTAGGGAGGTGTCACGTCCCTCCTTGGGGACACCCACTGTGCCCAGGAGGCAGACAGGACAGGACGTGCTGCCCGCTGAGGAGAGGACGCCTCCGTGCCCTCCCTGAGTACCTCCCCCCTTCCCGAGGCCACACACTCCTGTTCCCCGGAACGAGCCCGTCACCTGTGCCCCTGTACGTGGACGTGACAATGAAAGTCGTACAACAGGGCTCAGAGGAGAGAGGGTCCCCGACGGGGTTCCGGGTCACGCGGAAGGACTGACCCAGGCAGACGTAGGAGGCGTGGGAATTCCCAGAAGCAGAATCTGAGGACCGGCATCTGGGAGAGCGCCTGGGCGGGGACTCAGGGAGAGGGAGCCTGGACTCCAGCTGGCCCAGGGGCAGAGGGGCTTGCCTGTGGTGAGGGAAGGGAAGGGGCGGGGCGAGCGTGCAGGAGGACGGCACCCACCAGTGAGCGACGCGGGGCCCACGGGTGTCCGGGCTGCACAGCCGAGGCGGTCCCCCCAAAGCTACGGTCCCTGCCAGCACCTCCAGTCCGGTGACGTACATGAAAGAACAGAAAATGGAGACAAATGGACCCTCGTCCACGGTCGCTCACGACAGCACCAGTCACGGCGGCCAAGAGGCGGACACGACCCCACGGTCCATGGACAGTCGGATGTGTACCACACGATGCGACATGGACGAGCCCCCAAAACGTTATATTTCGGGAGAGAAACCACACACAAAACATCACACGTTCAGTGCTGACGCTGGTGTGGAGTGTCCAGAACAGGCAAGTCCACAGAGACAGAGGCAGAGGCACCAGGGGGCGCCGGGGATGCAGGGGTGCAGGGGCTCCGGGGGTGCAGGGGCGCCTGTGGCCGTGGGGCTTCCTTTCGGGGTGACCAGAAAATCTTGGACACCCACAGATCTGAACGCACCACGTGGCAACGAACGAACTGTATACTTTTTAAATGGTTCGTACCCAATTTTAGTCTATGCAATCGTCCCCTGCATGAAACAAGACGAAGATCATAAGGTAAAATGTAAAGGAAAGGGAAGAAATCGGAACCCCTGGGCAGGAGCTGGGGGGGCAGGACCAGATCGGGGGGCCCCTGAGTGATTCTGCCTTCACCTTGTCGGCGACAGGGGCTCTCGGGGTGCTCAGCCCAGAACTGTGAGCATCACGCAGTCAGGACCCTGTCCCGGGCTCGAAGGGCAGTGGGAGGCTGATGCCAGACGGGACGCCAGACGGGAGAGGTGGGCAGGCAGGAGGCACGTGTGAAGCATGGGCTGCTCCACGGGGAGGTGGGCTTGGACCCAGAAAAGCCCTCAGGAGCCTCAGGAAGGCAGGACTCCTGAGCCGCCTGCATCTCCGCAGGCCCTGCACTGTGCGCCCCAAAACTCTGGCTCTGGGGAGAGAAGGTCGGGAGCCTGAGACCCAGGCCGCTCTGTGAGGGGCCGGGAAGGGGCCGCGGGTGCAGGCCCGGCATTGTTAGTGGCCATCTGAAAACCGGCCGTCCCAGAGATTCCCGCTCCCCCGGGGCGGCCTCCAGGTTCTGTTTGGTTTTAATTAGGCCTGCGTCCATCAGAAGATTGAACATTATCTCCAGGACCACTGGCTGCTTTCCTTTGCTTCTGTCTTCCCGACTTTCAGAGGGTCCGCCAGCCACACACGGGCTTTGATTTCTTTTTCATAAAGGAAAAAGCAAAGCAAGTTGGCAGAGGCACGGAGTCTGCCCCTCTGGAGAGCTCTGAGCCGGAACGGACGGCGGGTCCTGGGCTGACGCTCACACCCTTTGAAGACATTTCTCCACACGGCCCCCCACCAACCTGGCGCAAACGCCGTGTGTCCAGCCGTCGGTGACGCTGCTGAAAGCCCCGCACAAGGCGAGCACGGTGCCCGGTCCCAGGAATCAGAAACCAGCCAGACCTGCCCACACACCGCCGGCAGCTGAGAGGGGGCGCAGGACAGGGGTCCGGGGGGCGGAGGGGGGGGTCCCGGGCAGGCCGGCCATGGTGCTGGGACGGTGGACGGAGACAGGACCCGGGGCTGCAAGCCAAGCTCGTCACTGCCCGAATGATCCCAATGTACGTCCACACGGCCACACTCAGCCTCACACTGAGTCACTTCCACCCATGACTTGCCCACTCCGTCTGGTGACGGGGCCTGAGCTCCGCTGAAGACTGATGAACATGCGTGCAGACAAGACGCAGGGGACACAGACCCCCGGGGGGCTGAGCCCGCGTGTGGCAGCGCACTGAGGCATCGAGGGGCTGGGACGCTTCAGGACAGAGGCAGGGACCTAGGCCCAGGGGCCCAGGCCGTGGGGCACCCCCGCTCCCCTCTGACCCCACTGCTGGCCCCGTGTTTCGCTGGTGAGGCCTGGGGGAGCCATGGCCAACAAGGAGCTGTGCCGCGGGCGGCAGGGGGGAGGCCCCCGTTTGCTTAAGATTCAATGAGTCAGAAACCAGGAGGACCCAGCAGGCCCTGCTGACCCTTGAGCAGCCTCGATGTGCAAAGAATGGGAAATGTCCTCCTGGGAGGAGCATGACAAGAAGAAAATGGGCGACTCCCAGGCTCCCAGGTTTGCTCCGGGGGGAAATCAGACCTCACAGCCTCTTGCCAGATGGAGTGTCCAGGAAGGAGACATGGGCACCAGTGTGGGGCGTGGGACCTGCAGGATCTGGGCTCAGAAGAGTGGGGACCTCCACCAGGTGGCAGGTCCCCGGTGACCCCAGTGTTTGCTCCCTGGGCGCTCAGCACATCCCGGGGAGGGGGCAGAGCCATGGCCGGGCCCCCACCCCGTCCCCCCACCCCGTCCCCCCATCCCGTCCCCCCTCCCCGTCCCCCCACTCCGTCCCCCCTCCCTGTCCCCCCTCCCGGTCCCCCCTCCCTGTCCCCCCTCCCGGTCCCCCCACCCCCTC
>NC_043716.1:923841-926079 GCF_006229205.1 Suricata suricatta
TGGGGGCCGTGAGAGCCATCACTTACATCCGAGCTGAGCTGCCCACCGACGGTGTGACGGCTCTCTGGGGACGGATGTCACCGGCGCCTTGATGGGGGGGAGGGACCCTGCCGGGAGCCTGTGCTCAGGGCTGCAGGGCCCGGAAGGGGGAGCCCCCATCCTGAGCGACACACCCTCCCCCAGCCCTGGAGATCACCCCAAGTGTCCGAGCCTCTGCCTAGGAGCCGGAGAGGCCCCTTTCTGCGGGCGAAGGCTGCGAGGCCAGCCGCAAAGTCCCCTTTATCTGGAGCCAGAGGGAAGCAGATACAGCTAGAAATGAGAAATACCCGGGGGGGGGGTTCCTCCGGGGCACAGAGGGGAGCAGGCAGGTGCCGCGGAAAAGGTGGGAGGGACAGGCCTGAGCCGCTCGCCCCTGCGGCCGGGGGTAACTCAGTCCCCCATTGGACACGGACGCCCCTCCCACCGGCCACCCCTGCTGGCTGACCCCGACTGCCACCCGAGCTCTGGCTCCATCCAACCCCTGACCCCTGACCCCTGACCCCCAGGCAGCTGCGGGGGAGGGAGGTGTCCACAGCTCTTGTCTGCGACTCCTCCTGAACGCAGGACCATAGGCTGTTTCGTCCACAGCAACTGAGCTTCTGCGTCTTCAGTCCTCACCCGTGAAGGCTCACAGGGGCCGTGACGGATCTGCCGCCGTCTGGCGTAACGCGCGGGACCCCCACGTAAAGGGGCCACGCGACCCACCCAGCCACGGCCGCCCCGCTTCCGTGTCGGGAGAGTCAACGGCTCGGCCTGGGTTGGGGTATGGAACAGCCGCTGGGGTCAGCGTCCGCTGCGTTTTAAGTGGAACATTTGTTTAGTGTAGGGTTTGGGGCAAGCAAAGAAGTTGTGTCTACACCCGTGGCACAGCCCCGTGGCCCGGGACCCCGACCCTGGCCGGCGGCAGAGGTGAGCACAGGTGAAGCTGGGGGGCCTGGGTCCTGCCTCTGTCCTGAGGTGTCTCACCCCCTCGCTGCCTCCGTGCGCCCCCACCGCGGGCTCAGCGCCCTGGGGGCTCCGGGATCCATCCTGGGCGCAGCCAGAGGGGTTTGGAAGCTTCGGCGTTGGAAGCGCGGCTGGGCATTTCCCCCACGCCCGTCGATGCCCCAATTACCGGCAAATCGCCGACCCTCCCAGCAACTTCCTCTGCATGTTAATGCGGCCAAGGGCGTGCTCACAGCCCGACCCCCACGCGCCGGCGCGTTATTTGCTCTGCAGAACCAGGTAA
Source organism: Suricata suricatta (assembly GCF_006229205.1). Taxonomy (NCBI): domain Eukaryota; kingdom Metazoa; phylum Chordata; class Mammalia; order Carnivora; family Herpestidae; genus Suricata; species Suricata suricatta. The sequence continues at coordinate 925,109 of NC_043716.1, forward strand.
CTTCCTTGCTGGACCTTGGTGGGAAGTCGAGAAGCAAAGTCAGCTTCTCCTGCTCTTAGTTAGGGCTGGGCTCCCTCCGATAAATCACTGATCCTTATCAACGAATCAACGAGCCTGTAATTTTAAGTCCCAGAATTAGAGGAGAGCGAGGGGCTGCGGTGCGGGTCCAGCCCCCAGACCCGGGCAGGCTTTTCATCTCCATAATTTATTCCGCCGTGACCTTTTCCTGCAGCCTTGCAGGGACTGTCCGGGGTTGCAACACACCGTTCTTGTTTTGGGGGGAGGGCTGTTTCCCCTTGGCGCTCAGCAGCGGTCAGCCCTCCCGGCCGTGGGGGCCAGCTGCTGCCATGTCTGGTCTTTGTGCAGAGAGGCAGCAAGGGGCTGGACCGGGAGTTCCTTCCTGCTGCCTGGTCCCCTCCCGGGTGAGCCCAGACTGAGGCTCCTGAGACCATGAGGGGGCCGTGGTACCAGGTACAGGCAAGCTCCTGGGCTCGGTCCAAGCCCGTCAGTGGGGCACACCTGGCGTCTGGCCCCCACGCACATCCTCCCGCTCATCTGACTCCGCCTCTGCGCCTCCTGGTCTGGTGGGAGGGACAGCTGTCCCCACTTTGAATGGTGGTCTTGGGGTTCAGTTCCTCCGCCCACCATCTTGTGCTCTGCGGTGCGGCCACAGCGATCGGCTCCAGAACAGGGCGAGGTGGGGGGGGTTCGGCCGGGTAGGTTCCCTGAGGCTGAGTCCTGCCAGGACGGCTGGCCAACCGTGGGGCTTCCGGAGGGTTCTGTGCTGATGGCGTGGAAAGACGAGGGGACGCTCACAGCTGGGCATTGACACCTTCCATGTACGGAGTCTGGAGAGTGTGGGGGGCGCAGGAGGGGCTTCTGACGTTGTAGAGAAGGAAGGAAGGATGGGATGTGCAGCAGAGACAGGGACAAACCTCTGACTCGCTGTTGAAGCTCGAGGCGGGGCTACC
>NC_043716.1:926179-931707 GCF_006229205.1 Suricata suricatta
GCTGCAACAAAATACCTTGGGCTCGAGGAATAAACAAGACGCTTATTTCTTTCTGTGGGTTCCGGTGGCTGGAAATCCAAGATCAAGGTGGCCGCAGGCTCCGGTCGCCCTGAGGCCTCTTGCGGACTCGCCGATGGTCACAGGCCTGCTGGGAGGGACTGTCCTCCTCTCTGGGGTCAGGGCCCCACCCTGACGGCTTCACTTACCCCTTCTGTCTTACAGGCTCTGCCTCCACGTACGTGGGAGTCAGGGCATCAACACACGAACGTGAGTGAGGCACACGCATTCAGGGCATCACACACACACACTCCTCCCTCGCTGAGCCTCCCCACTTTGGACGTGACTTCTCTGAGGCTCAGAGCGATGCCGTAACTTACTCAAGGCCATTAACAATTACATGTTAGGTTTTCCAAGACATTTTTCTTATTATTTCTGCAGCCTCGTGTTTGCAGCAGACTTGTCAGTGCCCTGGCTCCCTCCCACCCCCACCTGGCGCTTGTGACTCTGGTTTAGGACACGAGTGTCCGGCGCCAGAGGGCTCAGCGCCCCGTGAAAGGACAGGAACTGGGGGACGCGTAGGCAGCCTCCTGGCTCCCGTGATCGGGACTCAGGTGCTGTAGGGTCTCACGAAGCCGCCCGCCGCGCTGACCCCCCTGCTGCACCCCCAGGCCCCTCCCGCCACCCCCTGCCGGAGATCACCGCCAACGACGACCTTGAACTCGACTCCTTACCTGAACATCTGCTTCTGGAGGGACGCGACCTCAGGCAACGTGTTTGCAGGAAAGTTGGAAATCCTCAAAACCGGAAGAATTTGTCGATTCCACCAGCAAACACTCTGAGGGGCTCCGGTGCGCCCGGCCCTCCGCAGGCTCTGGGAGGGAATGGGCAGGAGAGACCGCCGACCTCAGGAAGCTGCGAGTCTGGAAGAAGTAAGACGCCTTCCGTGTGTCACCACCAGACATGCTACGGGCACTTTTCTCCGCAGACACGGGATCCAGTCACGGGACTCCTGGCGCTCTCACTCGCGCAGTCACGAGTCGGCCCCTGCTGTATACTCTTGCATCCAGATTTGTTTTCTCGTGAGGCTACAAGTATTTTTCTATGTACCTAATCCTTAAAATCGTGAGTTTTAGGGGCGCCTGGGGGCTCAGCTGGTCAGGCCTCCGACTTCAGCTCAGGTCATGATCTCGTGGTTCATGAGTTCGCGCCCCGCATGGGCTCTGTGCAGACAGCTCGGAGCCTGGAGCTGCTTCGGATTCTGTGTCTCCCTCTCTCTCTGCCCCTCCCCTGCTCATGCTTTGTATCTCGCTATCTCTCAAAAATATGATCAAAAATTTTTCAAATTTAACAACATGAGTGTGAATGGCTGTGAAGTGTGCCTGGCTTATCCAGCGGCTCCCCACTTGTTTCCGGTGTTCCGTGATCACAGATCAACACGGCGCGAACTCAGAAGAGCTCCCAGCGAGCGGTGGTCTAGGCGGTGCAGCGTCTTGGAGCAGCGTCTTGGAGCAGCGCCCCGGCAGCTCTGTGGAGCAGCAAGGCCGCTGGCACCGACGGAACATTCCAGGTGCGGCAGCTCACCAGGCCAATCCCAGCAGCCGGGGTGCAAGGGGGCGGGGCACCCCAGGTGGCTTCTCTGCGTCCTTACAGCCCGGAGTCTCATTTAGAGCTTCCGTGTTCTCTCACTGTCCCCGCCTCAGGCCTGACGTGGCCCCTCAGCCGCGTGTCCCTTCAGGGAAAAGCACATCCAGTCCTGCAGAGTCCCGTCCACTCGGGTCTGGACACGTCACTGGAGTGAAGTCATTCTGGAGACCCCGTCACGCCTCTCGCCCTGGCCTTGGGATGACAGAAATGACGCAGCATCCGCGTGTGGGTACCTGTGCGAGTCAGGCCCTCCCCAGGGACCCAGCAGGCGGGCGGGCGGAGCAGGCCACCTGCGCAGGAAGGCCTTCCTTGCTCATTAGACCCAAGATGTGTCCATCGTCTCCATTCGTGAACAGGTGGTGATGGGGGCCCGGCCTGGGAGGCTGCCCAGAATTTGGAGAGGGGTCTCCCAGGGGCTGCTACCTCCCCCCCCAACCGGCCCCAGGGCGGTGGGAAGGGGCCAGGCAAGAGCACGAATTCCAGAGCCCACCTTCAGAGAGCTGCGGGGAGGGCAGGGTCCGCGAGAGGGCGCTGAGGTCCAGAGCAGCCCGGGCCCCGCCCCTCCCGGCCCTGGCACTGCTGCGGTGGCCCGGACCACTCAGCCCGTCCCTGCCCTAGTGAGGCTGGTGCACGGCGGGACACACATGCCGGCGCCTCCCTGCAGGTGACCTCCCCTCGCCTGGTCGTATCCACCCTAGAAGCAGGCACCGCGGTGGCTCCCATTTCACAGACGCACAAGCTGAGGCCGGAGGTGTGAACAGCCAGGTTGGGGGGGGGCGGGGGGGGGCGGCCAGAGTGTGGACCGGACTCACCGTAGCCCCGTAGCCCCGGGTCCTCCCTGGACGCTGCGTCTCAGCCAAAGCCAGATCCTTTCCGCAGGGGACGTTTGGACATCGGGAGACGTTTTCGGTCATCGGCCCTGGGGGCGGGGCAGACTGGCAGCCCCGCCCCCCGGCCCCCAGGATGCTGGTCCTCAGCGCAGACTCATCAGCGCTTCGGAGGATCCGCATGCACAGTTCTCCGAGCCGCCTGCTCTCGCCGGACTGCACGGAACTAATATTTGTTCTAGCAAATGGCTGAGCTGTTCATCTTGTCGGCCTTGGGGATTTGTCTTCCGCTCAGGAAATCGCTGGGATTCTGAGGCGGGGAGGCCGACCCCTGGAGGGCAGCCTCTGCTCTGAGGCCCGACGCGTGGGAAAGCCCGCCCGCGCCGGAGAGGCAGCAGCAGAGGGCCGTGGGGGTGAGGCTAGCCGCGGCCCCACTGTGCGCCGGGTTTTATACGCACCATCCTCGTCTCATTCACAACAGCCCCGAGGAGAATGGGATTGTCTCATTTTATGGAGAAGAAAACTCCCGCTCAGAGAGGTTAGGCACCTTTTCCAAGGCAACACAGCCGGTCAGGGTCAGTAATGGGGTTTGAACACCTGGGTGCACCTGATCCAAAGCCCCTGCGTGTGCAGGTCCAGGTGTCAGCAGAGCAGAACCCTCCCCCACCCCCGACGGCAGGGAGAGGCCTCGTGCAGGACAGAGAGGGGAGCCGATTAGCAGAAAGCTCTACAAACTCGATTCCAGCAGGGGTCTTTGTGTTGAAGTCAAGAAACCCAACAGACTGGCCGGGACAATCTGAGGACTGATTCACTCATCACTTGGGATTCTAAAAGAAAGGGCACTTCAGGTCCAGTTGGATTCAGGAACTCAACGATGTCATCAAGGACCTGGGGTGCTCTGCTTCCCCTCTCTGACTTCTTCTGTGTCAGCTCCCCTCACGGTGCCAAAGTGGCTGCAGAAGTCCCGGGTGTTGCTTCAATATCCCACCATCTGGATGGAGGAGGGCTGGCTTCCGGTTGGCCGCGGAGGCCAGTGAGGAGCCTTCTTTCTCATAGCCCGCTGACAACTTCTCACACCCTGATGGCCCAAATTTGGGTCATATGTTGATCCCGAAGCTGATCTCTTTGGCCAGTGGAAGGCCTTGCACCGACTGGCTTAAGGCTGGGTTAGCTGAACGAGCACAGGGGATGAGACTAGGAACCTAACTGGCTTAAAAAAAAAATCAGGACCCACTCAAGAACGCGGGCTGTGGGCCGTGCTCTGACAGCCCTTTCACCCACAGTGAGGGAGGGACGAATGCTGGGAGGGAGCCAGCAGCTCTGTTCGGAGTCACACGGCACCAGGAGGTTGGAGACTAGGCTCGTACATGAAGGTGCCCAGCCGGCCGGGAGAGCCGCCGGACGACCGACGGGGCAGATGCTGTCGGGCCCGCAGGAGGCTCCGGGGAGGCCCGCCCCCCGCGACAGGGGCAGGACCCCGGTAGTGTCAGGTCACGGACGGTTGGGCAGAGACAGACCGTGAGGGTCCGGATGTAGGGCTGTTTCCCCACGAAGGGGTGAACCCTGGTGTGAACACAGGGCTCCCGTGACGGGCGTTGCCTCTGCGTCCCTGGGGCACACGGCGGGCTGCCGGCAGACGCGCTGAACTCAGAGGATCAGTCGCGCAGAACTTCTGGATGTGGAGATCAAACCGCAGACGCCGATGGAGCAGGTACATTTCTCCGGAGGGCACGCGAATCACCTACAAACACAGATGGGTTCTGAGCCACAGAGACAAGACCAGAAGGTCCTTAAAGCAGAAATATCACTGCGACGCTCTGATCGCTGCGTGATGAAACCGGAAATTAGAACCGAAACGAGAAACAAACAGGCTCGTTCATCTACAGTTTTTAAACGTTCTTACCGGTTACCTACTCCTGCATCAGAAGCTGCCCCGACAGTCCCTCGACAGGGTCGGGCAGCAACGTCCAACGCCTCCCCACATACAGGTTCCCCGGCTGTGTGCCAAGGGCCTGGAGAAACGGCAGCCCCGTACCAACAAACGCCTGGAACCAGGTCTCCGCTTCTAAGTACCATTCTCCATTCCACGGAGTCCACGGGCCCGTGGCGCCTCTTCTTTCTCTTTTGTTTTTAAACCATCAAAGGTTTTAGTTTTTTAAGATGCACGAGGTGATGACTTAATACACAGGTGCATTGGGAGGCGGTCCCCCAGTCAAGGTCACTCTCACCTCTGCCGCCTCCCAGAGTTACTGGGTGGGGCTGACAAAGACGCACTCTCTCACTGTGAACCGTAGTCGCCGTGCTGAGCCCCAGTGCCCAGAACTCACCCACTGGGTCACTGGACGTCTGTCCCCGCCCCCATCCACACCTGCCCGTTTCCGTGTCCGGCTCATCTCACTCAGCCCGGGCCCTCAGGGCCCTGGAGACGGCTGCCTCCAGGCTGAGCTGGAAAAGTAAGGGGGCCCTGAGACACCTTGGGGTTCCAGGAAGGAAGGAAACCCAGAACACCGTGGGGGGACATAAGCGCTAACTTGCGGGGGGTCACAGAGGTCGACTCTAGGTCAATCTGAATTAGAGAAATAATGACCGTGATGAGTTATAATCTACAGGATAGAATATGTGTCCATGAGCCAGTACTAATATGAATGAAACATAAAAGAAAGAAACTATGGAAGAGAAGTCCTTTCAAGCGATGGGATTCCGACCAATAAAAAAAGAATGGTGGAAATAGAAAATCACCATTTGGGGGTGCCCGGGGGGCTCAGTCAGTTGAGCTGCTGACTTCGGCTCAGGTCATGATCTCACGGTTCGTGGGTTCGAGCCCCGTGTCAGGCTCTGTGCTGACAGCTCAGAGCCTGGAGCTGCTTCAGATCCTGTGTCTCTCTCTCTCTCTGCCCCTCCCCTGCTTATGTTCTGTCTCTCCCTCAAAAATAGTAAACATTTAAAAATTAAAAAAAAGAAAATCACCATTTGGCAAACACCACGGCAGTAAGTCTTCAGGCAACAGTGATCAATGGACGCCAAAACTAGTGGGCAAAGTGTGATGAGAAGCGGGTA
>NC_043716.1:931807-933299 GCF_006229205.1 Suricata suricatta
GCATCAAGGACAGAGCCTACCTGGAAAGTAAAGAACGCTTGGAAAAGTTCGAATAAGCTCGACTAGTTTTTTTTTTTTTAATGTTTCTCTCTTTTTGAGAGACAGAGCACAAGCAGGGGAGGGGCAGAGAAAAGGGGAGACACAGAATCGGAAGCAGCTCCAGGCTCCGAGCTGTCAGCACAGAGCTCAATGCGGGGCTCGAACCCATGAACTGTGAGATCACGACCTGAGCAGAAGTCAGAGGCTTAACCGACCGAGCCCCAGGCGCCCTGGTCTAGATTTAAAGAAGAACAGGCGTCGCTGTCAGGTACCTGGTTTTTTTAATAGTGCCGTGGGCGGGCACCGTGTTAGCACTTGGGAGATCCGGGCGAGGTGTTCACGGAAAGAGTCTGTGCTATTCTTGCAGTATTTTGTGAGTCTGGAATTGCTCCCGATGAAAAGGTTTGTAAAATCTAGAGAGAAACCTCCCCGGAAAAGATCCTAAGTGTCTAATATTCGGACTTCGGCTGCTGGCTATTCAGGACCACGGTCTGAGGCTCGCGGACCCTGACTAACGTGCTCTGACACCCACCGCTGCCCCCACGGCCCCTCGGGGAATGCAGGCTTGGGCTGACGAGCAGGGCAGGCCCGGCAGTGACGCGGGCGGCCAGGAGCGGGGGACATGGAAGAGTCTGCAAAACTCCCGAGGTCTGAGGGCGGGGCTGGGTTTCCCATCTGGGGTGGGGACCGAGTCGCCCCTTTCATCAGTAAAGGACAGGCTGCCCGCTCCACGTGTAGAGTCACAGGCTCAGGCGGTGACATTAGTAATTAATGCAAGGAAAGAGGGGGTGGGGGGCAGGGAGGAGCCTGGGCCCTGTCCGTGTCTCCGTGTCCCCGGGACCAGGGGCTGAGCGGGGCCCCTCCAGCAGGACTCCCCGCCGTGCTGGCAGAGAAACCCGAGGGAGGCACCACTAGAGAACAGAGGGAGGGGGAAACGGGCGGGAGACGGTGCAAAGAGAGAGGGAGAAGCCGTGTGACCCGGGATCAGGCAGGGAGGAGGCCTGCGGGCGGCGGGAGCACGGACGGGAGAGATCAGGAGGGAAGCGGCGATGAAGAAAATATTCCCCCGGCTGGAAGGAAATGGGGAGGCGGTCACACGCGCACACGCACACGCACACGCACAGCCCTGCGAACCGCTGTGTGTCCCCCCCCCGCCCCCCCCCGGCTCCCCCGGCTCCCCTGCCCAGGCGGCGTTCTGTCTAGTTAGCGGGGGAGATATTTCGGGAACATGTAGACAGAGTCCTCGAGCTCAGAACCTGCTCAGATCAGAGCGGGAGCAGCCGTCCCTTCTCTGCAGATGATCCATGCGACAGTGGGGGCCGGGGACAATCCCTCGCCGGCCCAGGGCCCCTCAGAGCCCATGCCCTTGGGGACACAGGCAGCCCCACCCCACCCCCCGGCTTGTGAGCAGCTCAGCCCGGTCCCACCTGCGCTGGGGACTGGAAGGGAGGGG
>NC_043716.1:933399-939725 GCF_006229205.1 Suricata suricatta
GGGGTGTCACAGGCACAGGGTCCACACCCGGGTCGGGGGCGCTGATTGCCCGCCCTCCGCGGGGCCCGCCCCCGACGCACAGGGTCGTCCCCAGCGAACGCAATCCAGACCCTGAGGCCTTCCTGCAGCGCCCACCGCCGTCACGTATGCTGTTTGCTTCGTTAATTCTGTTCCTTGTTTGTGCCGCGCCCGCTGGAATGTTGGCTCCGCGGGACCGGCGCTTCCCTCGCATCGTCACTAACAGGCCTCCCAAAGCTCTGCCGCACAAGCGGGTCGGATGAGCGAACAGCTCACGCACCACGCACGGACCGCTGCACTAGCCAGTCAGGGCAGGGCAGGCCGCAGGAAACCGGAGTCTGAAGTCCCAGATTTGTTTCTCATCCACGCACCTGTGCCGCTCCGGGTACAGGGCAGGTGGGGCGCTGGGACGCCCGGGGCCGCTCAGGGACCCCAAGCAAGGACGGTCCTCCCTCCGGAAGGTTGCTGGCGGCTGCGGAGTCAGGACGGCAAGAGGGTCGCGTACTGGCTCTTCCAAGCCTCTGTGAAAACCGGACACAAGTCACCTCTGCCCCCACCCCTGGGACAGCCGCACAGTCCGGCGTGGTCGCAGGGTGTGGCTGGGAGGAGGGGGGACGTCCAGGGAGCACCTCTGTGTCTGCCTGCTGGAGTCCGTTCACGCTCATCACACACACCCGCCCACACCCGCTCACACGCACTGGTGCGCACCGGCACTCACGCTGACCGGAGCCCTCGTAACTTCTCCCCCACGCCAACCACCGTGGGCCCCGTGAAACGCCAATGCCCGCCTGGTCCCCGCGCCCGACATGTCCGACTCCATTCCTCGTGTTTCTTCTTCTCTTTTTCTGTTTATTTTTGAGAGAGAAAGAGAGACAGAGCAGGAGCAGGGAGGGGCAGAGAGAGAGGGAGACACAATGTGAAGCAGCTCCAGGCTCCAAGCCGTCAGCACAGAGCCCGACGCGGGGCTCGAACCCACGAACCGCGAGATCATGACCTGAGCCGGAGTCATGAATCAGACACTCAACCGACTGAGCCGCCAGGAGCTCGTGCTTATGCTTTCTTCTAGCTCCTTGGAATGAAACGTGAATTTAACTTTAAGCCCTTTTATTCTTCTGAAAGCATTTATGGCTACAAATTTCCCTCAGAATACCCTTTTGTCTGTGACTTGCCACTTTCCCTTGCTGTACGGTATTTTTTACTGACATATGAAGATTTTAATTTCCATTCTGATTTCCTCGCTAAGCCAAAAGTAGTGAAAGTGTGTTTGCGGTTTTCCAAAACTTCCAAGCATAGAAGATTCCTTGGCTGTCTTCTCATTGTTAGTACATACCTGTACGGCGTTTTTAAGGCAAAAATGGCCTCTTTCTGCTTTTCTAGAAGGTAGGAAACGTGCTCTGTGGCCTGACTTGAGTTTTTAATTTGAAACATAATATGACTGAAAAAAACCTGTCTTCTCTGTTAGACACAAAACTAACAGAATCAAACTTTATTTTTCTATTCAAATTCTCTATTTTTTTATTCTTTTAATGTTTATTTTTGAGAGAGAGAGTGCATGTGTGAGTAGAAGAGGGGCAGAGAGAGGGAGACACAGAATCAGAAGCAGGCTCCAGGCCCTGAGCTGACAGCTCAGAGCCCGACGCGGGGCTCAAACCCACGAACCGCGAGATCATGACCTGAGCCGAAGCCGGACACTCAACCGACTGAGCCCCCAGGCGCCCCTGCTGTCTGCCTCTTACCTTCATCTTCAGACAAGTTCACCCGATGGATTTGGTGCCTCTTCAAGGCTCTGGCTTCCCTCGTGCGCCGGGCTGGAGGGCGCACGTCACACGGGACGGAGCGGAGCGAGTCCCCAGCAGATTCACAGCCCCCTGGTGAGCCACCGGGACCTGCTGGGGGAGGGCGTTGCCTCGTCTGGGCAGAGGGGCCGTCTGGCTTTCCTGGGCGACCTCTCTGCTCCCCCTGAAACAAGACACGGGAGGTGCCACTGTCCCCCAAGTGGAGGGCTGCGTCCCCATCAATCGCCGGGCCGAGGCCTGGGGGAGCCCTCACCCCGTGTCACGGTCCCCGGGCTCGCCACGTCCAGATGCACCCCGTCTCCTGCAGGTGCGTCTCCGTCAGGGGCGTCTGTATGGCACGTTCCAGTGGTGGGTCTAAGTCCGGCCCAGCGGCAGGCCCTGCCCACACGGCTACGGGAGCGTCTTCACACGTGACCTCACGGGCGGCCGGAACCGAGGGCCGGAGAGGAGGCTGCCAGCGCCGCTGCCACCCTGAACTGGGCATCGGATGCTTTTTAAAGCTTCTTCTCAAATTGCAGGTGCAAGCCAGCAGAGGCTCTTGTTTGGGGGAGGATCACAGGACAAGGTGCAGCCAGTTCTGTCACACAAATAGGAACTGTCTGGGGGCCAAACATTTTGATAGAAGCTTTGCAATCTCCCGCTCGTTCTGTCCCTAAGGGACAGCTTTTCTTAATCCCGGAGAGTCTGCCGATGGTGGTCAGCCTAAAAAACATGAATGTTCCTTCGAGTAATTTGGGCTTATTTATCTTAACCCCTTCCACAGAGAAGCGAGCAGGCACTGCATGTCATACACCTGTGCAGATAGAAGGAGAACTTATTCTAGCACAAGGATTCCTGGCAGGGGCAGGAAACACCTTTGTGGGGACGATTCCCAGATAATTACACTTGGGAGAGAGGCTGAGGCTCTGGGGGTGAGGGCTGAGTCTGAGGTGTGTAGGGGGGGAAAACCTTTTCCTCTACCCTCTTAGGTTCATGCACAAGGGCCTGCTAATTAAAGTGACATGAAACAGAAACAAGAGAGTTACACAGAGTTCACTGACATCTTCAATGGCCATACATGCAGGTGAGCTCAATGGTGAGGAATTCAAACATGTGGTTAAAATTTAGAGCTTCTCTCCCTATCATAGTGGGGGGAAGGGACGAGAGAAGAGGCTTCTATGGGAAGTACGAATAGGTCTTTTTAGGGAAAACAAATGGGTGTTTTAGGAGAACAAACGAGAGGCAAAGTTTATGACTGTGTGTGTGCGCCCTCCTGGCTTCCCGGGCAGGACACAGCTGTGCTTGTATTTCCCTGTCCCAAGGCAGAGCCTCCTGGGACTGGGCTCAGTGTGGGACAGGCCTCGTTCCCAGCCCCCCGGGAGCATGGCGCATGCACCCCCGGCCCCGGCCCTTTGCCTGCGTGCAGCCGTGCCCAGCTCTCAGTGAAGCGCCCCAGGCGCACTGGTGGCCACCTGAGCTCGGCCCAGGTCTCCTGACGCCCAGCTCCAGCTCCTGGGCTCAGGACACCTGCTGGGCTCTGCCTCGGTTTCCCTCTCTGTGGGGCAGCTGGAAACCGGAGTTCCCAGCAGTGCGGACGGAGGGACTGGTGAGGGAGGCTGGGAGGTGGAGGCGGGTGGACAGCCAGGCCGGCACGGAGCCTGGATTTAATCCAGGGGCCACATGAGCGGCGGCGGGCGTCCTGGCGTTGGCCCGTCCCTCTCTGCATCACGAATCCACGCGACAGCCCTGGCAGGTTGCCTCTGTTGTCTCCACGACGGGTCACGCACACAGCTGGTCTGAGCCCGGGGCCTGAGCACCCACTCTGTACGGAGACGGCGACACTTCGGGGAAGGGAGGAGGCCTGGCCAAGGCGGGGCGCAGTGGGGAGGCAGGCGAGGGGGAAGGACAGTCTCCAGGGTGTTACTTGTAGGAGAGAAAGGGGGAGAGTCGGTCTGGAAGACGGTCGGATGGTGGGACGCGGGCGGGAAGGAGGCGTGCGGGGGACCGGCCAGCGGGTGACAGGTCGGGGTGGCGCCCGCGGCCAGGAGCAGGAGACAAGAGCACCGGCTCCACCCGAGGACCCGGGCGGACAGTGAGGCGGGGCCAGGCCCAGGGCTCCAGCCCCAGGGCGAGCCGTCCCTCCTTCTCTGTGCCCCACGGTAGAACCTAAGAAGGTCTGCAGTGTGCTGCTTGTGACGGCCGTCGCTGTCTGGGCCCGAGTCTGACCCCGGGCCCAGACAGACCCCGCCGCCGTCCCAGCTGTGTGACCTGGGAGAGGGTTTTATCCTCTGCTCTCATTTCCTTTAAAACGCAGACACAAACCCTCCTCCCACAGCGAGGGCCCCGCGAGCGGCCGTGCGGAGAGCACCGAGTAAACGCACGGCGGACGCTCCACAAATGACACGTTAGCTTCTCCGGCCCCGAGGAAGGAGCGGCCGGTCTCCTCAGGCACGTTGCTGTCACTTCCGTCTGGGAATCGCTGGCCTCCCGACCTCTGGCACCCCCTGCCGGAGCGCGGACAGGAGCGCGGGCCCTCAGTGACCTGACACGTGTGGGTCCAGTCCAGACTCTGACGCTTGCTGGCCACACAACCGCAAGCAGATCATCCAACCAGCCTGAGCCTCAGTTTCCCCATCTGTGAAGGGGGTCACAGCCCCACCTCACAGCACCGTTCCAAACCCCGAATGAGATGCCGGATCCAAGACGCCCAGGACCCGCGCCGGCACACGGTGTCGACTCCATAAACCTTGGTTCCTGTCACCTCCAGCTTCCTCTGTCCCTTGTCCGCAGACACAGAGCCAGGAGCTTTTCTGTGTCCCATCTGACACGTTCCTCCTAATGAGATGCTCACATTCTGCCTCCCGTGACCTTTATTTCTGAGAAGACGCCGCCTTCCTGGGAGCCCGCCGTCTGGGGGCCGGAGACCGCGCCTGACCCTCCTGTCTTGCCGACCGCCGGGGCCGGGAAGGTGCGTGATTAACGGGCGCCGAGTGACGGGATGAATGAATCACCTCGCGGTTGCGTCAGGAGCGTGAGTGAGAGGAAATCAGCCTGCAGGGGAATTACTCCTTCGTGTGCGGCTTCTCGGAGCTCCAAACGCCTTTCCAGAAATTTAATTGCCAGTTAATTTTCCTGCAAAACACAGTGACCTCCATACGCTCTGGGCCCCTCATCCGCTGCGCCCGACACACAGCAGCCTGCTCTGAGTCAGTGACCCGAGGACACAGGTGCCTGCCTGTCGCCATCTTTGGTCATGAGCCGGCGCACCTGCCCTGATCCTTCCGCCTCCTTTGTCCCCCCGAGGGGACATGCCTCTCCACCCGTGACTGCCCAAGTGGGGGTGGCCTGGGCTGGGCCACTACGAGTCCTCCTCCGGCTGTGTTCTCAGGTGATCAGGGCTGAGTCTGTGGCAGTGACTGGGGCTCAGTCCATGAACACAACCAAGCTCAATCTGTGAGCAGGATCAGGGCTCAGCCTGCGACCATGACCGGAGCTCATTCTGTGACCCCGACTGGGGCTCAGTCTGTAACAGCTGGGCTCCATCTGTGACCGGGACTGGGGTTCAGTCTGTGACCACAATCAGGAGTCAGTCTATGGCCACGGCCCGGGCTCCGTCTGTGGCCACGATGAGCGCTCGGCCTTCACCGCTGTCACATCTCCACGGCTGCAGCTGAGATCAGCAACGGGCCCACATGTCAGACAAAACAGTCCCCTGAGGTGTCTGCCGCACAACTCAATAAATTATCATTAAACTGAGTCAAGGGGCCGCGGGGTGACTCCCGGGAGTCCTGAGCTGAGGGGGGGCGTGTGCAGGAGGGAAGAGGGTGCCGGCGGCCCTGATGAGGAGGGACCCGGAGCTCAGGCGCAGCCGCCCTGACCCACTTAAGCAACTTCTTGGCCGGCGAGCAGGAGCCATCACCCTCAGCTGCACGGTCACCCAGCCGAGGTCACAGAGCCCAGAGACGCGCCGGGGCCGGAGGCTGCCAGGAGCCGCTAAGTGGGTCAGCACTTCCCGGCCACCCCCGTGACTCATGGTGTGCGAGGCGGGGGCCGTGGCGGCTGGGGCTCCGCGACTTGAGCCGGGAGGGGCCCCTGCGCAGCGGTGAGCTCAGGCCGCCAGCGGCGGCGGCACCGAGGCTCCGCGGGGGCGAATCTCCGCGGCTGCTTCTGGGGGCTCTGGTGAGTTCCCCACGCCCGCCAGGCCCCCTCTCTGTCCCTGTCTGCTGGGACGCTGGAGGACAACTTTGAAATGCGAGATGAGATGTGATGTCGTCAGACACAGATCAACCAAGCGTGGCACAGGGGCTGAGGTGGCAGCATCCTGATTCGCCTTTGCTATTCGCTGCGTGCGTGGGGGACCCGGCCGGGAAGAGACCCGCGGCGTTTCCGGAACGAGGCCCAGTCAAGGAGGGCGGATCCGACGTGTAAACGCAGGGAGAGTCTCGTAGGTTGACTTTTCTTGTCTTGACGTTACAGGGAGCGTCTGGGGGGCCGGGGGAGGGGGCTCAGTCGGCTGAGCGGCCGACTCCAGCT
>NC_043716.1:939825-950953 GCF_006229205.1 Suricata suricatta
GGTCACCGGGTTCCTCCTCGCGACCGCACCCAGGGGACCTGAAGCAGCACCCCGCTTCCTTCCCCAGCCCCAGGGAGAGTCCCGCGGGAAGGAGGCCAAGGGACAGCGCCTCTTCCGATCGCAGAGGGAAGAGGCTGTGACTTCACGGCACACCCGCCTGAGCGCGCAGGGAAAGGAAGTCAAAGCCATCGTTTGGCAACAGATGACAAGCAGAACGTGCCGGGAAACTCTGCTGGGGCTGAACGGAAAGGCTGTGACGCGGCTCTGGCGGAGGGCTGACTGCCCCTGCCTGGCACGGCTGTGTTTTCCAGCCTAAAAAGCGTCATCTGAGGGGCGATCAAACCCAGCGCGCTGCGTCGCACCGTTCGCCTGAGCCAGTGCGGGGCCCGGGCTGAGTCACCATTCAGGACGGGCCGCGGGGGCAGGGGAGGGGGACACGGCCGCCCGCGGGGCCCGAGCTCGGGTCAGGCAGAGGCGCTCGCGGGGGCCGGGCTGTGGGGGCTGCTGCCCAGGCAGGAATCCACGACGCACAGGCCCCGGGGACGGCACGTGACCACCTCTGTCTGTGGCAGGCTCCCGGGCCTCGGCCACACACGGGTGCGCCCGCAGGTCCCCAAGATGTGTGACGCCAGGTGCCTCCAGATGGGAAGCAGCAAGCGGGCACAGCGCGCCACCCGAGGTCACGAGGAGACCTCCAAGCCTCCGGCGAGTCCGACCCAGTGACACTCCCACATAACCGACTGATGCTTTTCAAACGCATCAAGATGAAGAAACTCAAGGAAACTGTGACAGGCTGGAGAGGACATGAAACGGGTGGGCATCCGTGAGAAGCAGGGTCCTGTACCAGAGGACAGATGTCAGCGGACAAACTCGTCACCAGGACCGGAGAGAGACGCCCAGACCCGGGGGCCCGGCGGGTGAGGCTGCACGAGCAGAGGAAGCGGGGAGCCCACGCGGAGCCGGCGGGGCAGGTCCCCAGGGCAGGTTCCAAGGGCTGAGCCCCAGGGACGGATCTCAGGGCACAGACCTGGGGCAGGTCCTCACGACTGGTCCCGGGCAGGGTCCCAGCACAAGTTCTCAGCTCAGGTCGCTGCGTCAGGTCCCCCGGCAGGTCCACGAGGCAGGTCCCCAGGGCTCCTCCAGCAGGCGAGGCTGCTGGTGGCTGGAACCTGCCTGGAGTCATCCCCCTGCTTCCGCCCCACAGAACAGGCCTGGACACCTGCCCGTGACCTTGTGCCTCCCGCGCCGTCGGGACGCTCTCGCTACAGAGCGTCAGGACAGCCACAAAGCCAGGTCCCAGCTGCGGCCCGCTGGGCGCCCTCGGCCACGGGCGTTTGTAGTCGGTCCTCAGACCCTGCTGGGCGCACACAGGTTGCCGTGGTGACCGGGTCACCAGAGGGGGTGGGGACTTCCAAGTAACAGGCCGCATCGGGCTGTGCTGCCTGCCCACCGGGGACGGGGAGGCGCACGGGGGCCCCAGACACACATGCGCGTGTGTCCACAGGCGTCCCGGAGACCTGTGGGGGGAGCTGGCCCCGGGGGGGGTCGGGGAGGCCCTCGCTCGCCTCCACCCGCCGCAGACGCCGACTCTCCCCTCGGGCCGAGCCACCCCCTCCCAGACACGCGCAACCGTAACACCAGCACGAGGCCAGCACGGAGACCGGGAAGGGGGCCGGAACCACCCTGCGTCCCCCGAACACGGGACCGTCTTGCCACGGTTTCTGAGACGGTGTAAGGACTCTGAAGAGCGAGCGAGCGCCAGATGACGCGGCGGGGGAGCTGCACCGGCCGCCGCGGCCCGTGTCTCTGTCTGACGCCGCGTTCTGAGCGTCTGTCGTGCCTCTGGGCTCCCGCACCGCTTAGCGCTGCCGTGAACACCTCTGTCTCTACCTCTGACCATTTTTATATCTCAAATTCCTTCTTTTTAATGTTTATTCTCGAGAGGGAGGGAGAGAATGGGGGAGGAGCGAGGGGTTGGGACGGAGGATGGGAGCAGGCTCCACGCGGCCGGCACAAAGCCTGACGGGGGGCTCACCCTCACTGACACTGAGATCATGACCTGAGCCGAAATCAAGAGTCAGACACGTAACCCACGGAGCCAGCCAGGCGCCTCCCGGATCATTTCTTAGAGTATGCTCCTGGAAATGCAATTCCGAAGACAAAGGGGATAAATATTTCAAGGCTTTCATAGACACTTGCCAAACGTCCTGTAAAAATTACCCTGTCATCTACGTTTAAGAATTCTTGTCTTACCACATCCTGTATATTACAGCCTTAAAAATTAAGCATATACACACGCGTGCACACACGCATGTGCAAAATGTAAGGCTCAGAGATGCAAGTAAAGTAAATTGAAAAGCTCTGATTTTAGATCCAGTTTAAAAGGATTTTCTCCACCCTCTCCCGGGCCTTTCCAACCAACGGGCCCCACGTCCGAGGCGCGGGTCCCGCCCCAGAGCGTCTGCTAGTAGGGAGCCAGAGAGCCCGCTGCCCCCAGGCTGGCCGGGCCGAGCCCTGTGTTCCCAGAACGCACTTTGCAGAAAGGCAAGGGGGCCATCTGTCATCCTGCCGCAAAGCCCAGCTCGGCCAGACACCTCATTTTACTTCTGCTTCCATACACACTTCAGAGGGCTGGCTCACAGCTGGAGCCCCATGGAGCCCTGGACACAGCACCTCGGCCTCGCTGTGCCACCCCAGGCCAGTCACTGCGTCTCTCTGGGCCTCTCGGGGTCTTCATTTCCAAAGGAGGGAGCCGGACTCCACCATGGCCGAGGTCCATGCTCCCTCTGTCATGGCCACACGCGGGTCCTGCCTGGCCACAGCCTGACCGGCCACCCCAGAGCCAAAACACCGTTCCTGGTCATGGAGAGGCTGGCAGTGCGCCGTGGGGATGGAGCCGAGGCTGGAGACGTGGGGAACAATCTGGAAGCTTGGAGACTAGTTCTCCTCGTCCTGCTGAGATAAAGCCGGTCTGGGGGAAGGGAGAGCGCCGGGCTCTGCGGGGACCCCAGCAGCGGCTCCCTGCTCCCCGCCGCCATCAGAGACCAGCCGTCAGCTGGCGCTGAGAACAGAGCCGGGCCTGCCGTCTTTTCCATGGAAACCTGTGTTTCCAGATGTTCCCTTCCCACGGAATATTTCCCAAGGATAACAAGCAGGATGCAGGTTCGCAGGATGGGAGCAGGGGGTCTGCAGATTTGAGAAACAGGGACAGCTGGTTTCAAAGACTCCCATGAGGAGAAAAGACGCTCTTGCTCTGTCTCTCCCCCCGAGCCCCGGGCTGAAACGAAAGCGCCGACGGACTGATCAGCGGCGTCTTTAAAAGGACCACAAACAAGGTTCTTCCCAGCCTGTGTGAGCTGGTGCGCATCTCCACCGTCCTGACTCGGGATGAAAAACGATGAAAAACGCAATTCTATTTATTTCATTGCTTTCTGAATCCGACCAGCGGACTGGTTTTGTTCTAGGAAATCACAGCTTGCAAGAGCCTCAAGGCCCACGGGGTTCCTGGAAACGAGGGGTGAGACTGTGCGCAGAAGGCTAGGAAAGCACCACGCGCTCCTCCGAGATCTGACACATCAGGTCCTGAGGGGGATCCCTGCCCCGGGGGGTCAGGGGGCGGGTCTCACAGGCCCGGGCAGCAGCGCAGGCATCCTGGCCACAGAGTCGCTGCACAAGGGACGCACAGAAATAAATGAGTGCCGACCGCATGCAGAATCCCCGGAGCTGGAAGGTTAAGCGAAGGCACCATCTCAAGGGGTTTGGCCCCAGCAGTGACCCACCCTCTGCAGCTGCCAGACAGACCCCCTGCCCTCACGCTCACGGGGATGCGCCCTGACCCCACCCCCGTCTTCTGACACTGCACCCCGAGGAATGTTTTGCTGTGAGAGTTGGACCACTGTTCTCAAGTCCTACAAGAGGGAGGGAGGGACATACGTCCCACCAGCAGCTGCTGAGTCGGCCTCCGTGCTGGTCCCCAAGGGACCCTCCTTCCTTCTCTTGCACCTCACCCTGCCCCCTCGGTGTGTCCAGCCCCCTCCCTCTCCCCCTGGAGCCGACACCCCTCTCTCAGCCCCACCTCGGTCTCAGCTGCAGCTGGAAGGCTGGTGGCTGTTTTACATCATGAGGCCAGGAGTTCTCCCTGGAGGAATCGGGGAGGCCTCAGCTTACCTCAGTGCCTTGGCACCCCTTTGGTCCCCGGGGTTGGACACCTCCAGGGAAGGGTTCGCACAGCCCCCAAAGGCAGCAGGTGCCGCCGGGCCAGTGAGAAATGCTTTCATTCAACCACAGCTGCTGCTTTGGCTGCGAGCTGCCGGTGCAGCGGGGAGTTCTGAGTTCCACAAAGCTCCTGCCTTCTCTCCTGAGAGGCAGACACTGAGGCACGGTGTGCCCTCGACTCCCACTGTGGGGGCTGTTGCAGAGGATGCAGTTCCAAGCAAGGACCGATCGTCCCTGGCGGATCCAGAAAGATCTCCCCCAAGGAAGCGATTCTCAAGCAGACAATGGAAGGATCCGTAGAGATTGGTCCGAACAGGCAGAGGCTGGTGTGGCCCGTGAGGTCCCGGTGAATCAATCCCGCACCCCCTCTCCCCCTTCTCAGCTACAAAGTGGGGGTGCAGGACTACCCCCCATGTCACAGGACTGCTGAGCAGTGGGGGGGAAAACAGGGAAGGAAAATGTCTTAAAAACTGGGAAACGTCTGACCGTGAGATCGGTTCACAAGCTTTCGCGCTATGATTGGGAAAGTTCTTAGGCGCCATTTCTTTCCCATGAACGCATGCTGGCCCCCCGGCCTTCGAAGCCTTTCTCAGCTCCTCTCTCGCTCGGCTGCGGGCCTGTGGTTTTCCATCCTCACCTCCATTCCCCTTTGGAGTCGTGGGGTTTGAGGGGGAGCCCTAGGGCTGACTCCCTGGGCGTCTGGATGGGCCTGCAGGTCTCGCCCCCCGGGGTCGCCAGGAGCCCCGCCTGGGCGGTATCAGGAAGGGATGGCGAGACAGGCCAGGTCTGGGGGTGAGTGGGTGTCCGGGGAGGGCCCCGCCAGTGCTCTCCCGGAGACCAGGGAAGCGCTCCAGAAGGTCCTGAATGTTGGGATGCCGGCCGGCAGGCCTGGGTTTTGCCCGGACCGGACTCTGAATGAAGCGGGTCCTTCTCCAGCGTGACAGGTGCCTCGGGAGGCACGCGCGCCCGGCCTGTGCGGAGCCCTCCTCCCGGCCCTTCCTCCGCGCCCAGCCCTCCGGGAAGTGTCTCCGCTCTGGGCCTTTCGGCTGCTCTCCCGGCGGGAACGGGGATCCGGCCTCAGCGTGGGCCCAGGAACCCTCCCAAGGGGGCCCTGCCCGTGACGCAGCCAAGTGTGTCCTCACGGGAGGAGATGACTCGGGCGCAGAAACAGCTCACAACACACGGGCCCAGCAAACAGCTTCCGGAGTGACCAGATCGGAGGCTCACGGCCGCCTCCCGGGTCCCGGAGGGACGATGGTAAAAACGGGACACCGGCCCGTGGAATAGGGCCATGTGGCGGGGCATCTAAGGTCAGACTGCCTGACCTCCCACCCCCCACTGCACCACTTGCCGGTTACATGAAGTTGGGAAAACCGTTTTCTCCATGCCTCCACGTCGTCTATACCACGGGGATCCTAAAATCACCGGGTTCTCACGAGGATCGCATGCGGTCATTGCGCTCCCGACTCGCCCTGGCCCAGGGAGGCCCCGGAAGCTCCTCTGACTGGACAGAGGGGGGGCCCCTGTGCTCCTGGGCCAGCCGTGACCCTGCGTGCCGCACCTCGCACCCCCACTTCCGTGGCCCTGCCCTGCCTCCTGGTCCCGGGAGACCGAAGCGGCCTGTTGCTCCCTTCGCGCGCACCCGGAGAGCCGAGCATGCGCGCCTGGACAGCCGAGCGGGGCGAAGCGCGCGCACCTGGACAGCCGAGCACGCGCACCCGAAGAGACCAGCGGGACCGAGCACGCTCAGCCGGGGAGCTAAGCGGGAGGAGCGCGCATCACCCTGTGTTTTACAGTGAAGCACAGTCCGAGACGAGAATACACACACGTTTATTCTGCAATAGGAACAGACTTCATCCAAGGGTCCACCAGAGCCAGTAAAAATGGGCAATGCTCCGGGCGTTCCGGAAAAAGAGAGGAAAGAAAGCCGGGATTAAGTGCAGCAAGAGGCATCTTAATGTCCCTGGAAACTGATTTATAAATTCGGCGGTGGACTCTGCACGTTTGATTCTGCACCCTGGATACGGATCTTTCCATTTCATAGTCTTGGCGGGAAATGGCCTTTTCCAAAGCCGCCACTCACAGCGCTTACGTGCGGAGGGAGCCCAGGATGAGCCCAGGAGGGCTAGGACCTGAACCCCCTGCCCTCTGGGATAATCCCCCAAAGCTAGAACAGCACCTGGCCGGCCCATCGCCCAGTAAATACCGGTGCGAGCGCCCGAAGGAAGGAAGGGATGCGTGCGTTGGTGCCTCCGTCCTCTCACTTTGTAGGGAAGGCGACCACTCGGGGAGGTTCAGCGACGCGTCCGGGACACGCAGCTGAAGAGTGACCGCAGGAGACGGCTAACCTCCCATCAGCCCCTCCAAGGGGCCCAGGACCGCTTCCAATCCCTGGGGGACGGATCCTGTCACCCCACCCCCATCCCTCAACCCCCGCCTCTGCGCTCCAGTCACACTGACCACCCGCAGTCTGTGAATCCCAGGCCCTTCTTCCAGGAAGTCCACCCTGATTTGCTTGCTGGGTTAGGCAACCCCCCATCTATGTCCCCTTCTATTCTCTCCCTGTTTGATCGCCAAAGCTTGTGCAATCACTGCTATTTCTGGGCTGCACCCTGTGTTCTAAGCTCCTTAACCACTAGGGCCATCATCTAAGTCACAAAGCCCCAGGGACAGGCATCATCATCCCTTCCACAGAGACTCAGCTTCCTGGTCTGCAGCCCTGAGCTGGCCTTTGGGTCTTACTTCAGAGCCCACCAGGGCCCACACCATGTGCCACACGCTTCCGCACCAGACACTTCTGGAGGACATGTTTACCCACACACACACACACACACACACACACACACTGGACAGCCAGCAGGTGCCACCCCATGGGTTCCTGGGAAAACCCGCCCCTTCTCTGCGGACCCTCCCCCTGCAGGCCCTGTGGCTCAGGCCACACCACTCTGCCCTGCACAGAGGGTCTGTCTCAGGACTCCACAGCCGGACTCCCTTTCCAGGGTCAGACCAGGCCCTGGACACCCAGCACATCCCTGCACCCCCAGACTCTACAAGGGGGGCTCAGAGCATCAACTCCTTCCCTGACATCCAGGCCCTTGACTGCCTTCTCCCACCTCCTCCTCCTGCCTCTGTCCCATCTCCTTAACTGGCATCAACAGGTCGTTTCCGGCACGCCAGGCACTGACCTGTAACAACGCCCTAAATCGTCACGACCAGTGAGACAGCCACAGCGGCTTCAAACCCGCAGCCCAGCCATTTGCCCTCCAGGCTGCTGGCCCGGAGGGGCCCCAGCCCGCCTCCTCCCCTCCCACGAGGCCACCAGGACCACCCCTCCCTGGTCTGTCCCCCTCCATGAAGCCTCTGCCCTCCTCCCCCACCGTGTGCTCAGCACTGGCCCTGCGCCCCCAGCCCCAGAACCAGGCCCCACGGGCAGGGGGTGCTCCCAGAGCATGAATGACCCCCGGTGAGTGAGGGAAGGGGACTGACTCCTCCCCGCCCTGGAGGCCTCCCTCCCCTCCAGACTGAGGCCGGACATCACTCACGGATAAATCAACAGTTTCAAAGGCTTAATCCTTCCACTTACTGCAAACCCGAGTGCGCGAACATAAATAAGGTTTTTCCTTCGGAGGAGAAAGAAGGCTCTTCATAGCATCATAAAAACAACACTTCATTTTTCATCCTGCAGAGCCTGCCTGGACTCTTCTGTGCTCGGAGCCCCGGAAAGGGGCAGAGCGCACTCTCGTGAAAATTCCTTCCGGAGCCTGTCTGCCCGTCCGGCGGGCACCGATCTCCCCCAGAACGCGGTGGGCCGGGGCCACAGTGTTTGGCCAAGAGGTTTGGCGGAAAAGAACGTGTAGGTGTCGGGGCTGTAAACGAATCGGGGGCGGGGGGCTCAGGCGGTGTCCGCAGCTGTGGGGCTCACGCGGGGGAGCCGCAGCTGTCCCTCGAGTGTCCTTCCGAGGTGGACACACTGGCCGCCTGCTGCTCCCGCTCTGTCTCCTGGGCCCACGTGGGATGAGCAACCCCCCCCCCACCCCGGTCGTGGGCGGGGCCGCTGGGCGGACCCCGGCCAGTGCTTTGAGCAGAAGGGAGGAAGGTCACCGCTGGGTTGGGGCCTCCGCAGCCTGGAGTCAGATCGCATGGGCAGGAACAGTGTCACTGGCGCCCGTGATGACCTCAAGGTGTCGCAGCAGAAGCCACTGGGCTCTGGGTCCCGGGAGCTGTGTCTGGAAAGCAGACAGCCCGGCCCTCCCGACGGCCACGAGCTTCAGGCCTGGGTCCTGCCTCCTGCCAGCGAACAAACGTGGGCGCAGGTGTCTGAACTTGAGGCAATAAAATGGAGGTGACAGCAAAACCCGCTTCTCTGAGCGTCCCCATTAATCTGCTCCCCTTCCCTTCCCGCTCCTGGGTCTCCAGGACACCTGCCGGCCCCTGTCCCGGGCACGACCCAACCCAGATGAGGAGACATGGGTGCTCGGTACCTTTCCCCGCGTGGTCTGCCACCCAGCCCTGCCGGGAAGCCGTGCCCGCAGACAGGTGGGCCTTCCTGAGGGTGCGCGCTGCGTGCGTCCGTGAGGCCAGGGCGAGCACCGCTCGCGTCCGAGAGGTTCTGTGAACAGGAGCAGGTGGCCGCCCCAGCGGCGACCCACAGACCCAGGGGCTTCAACAACACCCTCGTGTGCAGACGAGCAGCCCAAGACACAAGCACTGACCAGCCCGCTCCTGGGGAGGGCCTGCTGCCTACCTTGCTGTGTCCTCACTGGTTTCTTTTTAAGGTTTATTCATTTTTTTTTAGAGACAGAGAGTGCGAGCATGAGTGGGGGAGAGGCAGAGAGAGAGAGAGGGACACGCAGAATCTGAAGCAGGCTCCAGGCAGGGCTCGGACTCACGAACTGCGAGATCATGACCTGAGCCGAAGCCAGACGCTCAGCTGCCCGAGCCGCCCAGGCGCCCCCAGGGGTGTCTTCTTACAGCGACACCGGTCCTACGGGACCGGGGCCCCACGACCTCATGCGGCCCTGACCACCTCCCTGCGGCTTCACATGCACGCAGCCCTGCCCTGGGCGAAGGGCTGGGAATTTGGGGCGCCACCACTCAGTCCCAGGGCACAAGCCACAGAAGCCCTGACACGGTCACATCTTCCCAGCGCTTCCCGGCGTACGAGGCACGCCCCCACGGCTGACCACACCTGGGACGCTCGGTCACCCAGGAGCACGGCCTTGGAGCGGAGGATCCGGGCACACACGGGGACCGGCAGGAAGCCAGGAGCCCAGGGCTCCGACCAGGCTGTCCACCTCCAAGTCCATTGCCCCTCCTTGGCCCCAAACTGCAAAGCCAACACAGTGTTGACTCCCTTAACCGAGGGCCGTGGGAACGAGCTGTACCCCCGATTTGAGCACAGACCCTAGTCCAGCCCCGACCCGTCCCCGCGCGTGCTGGCCCCGGGAGGGAGGCCGGGAGGGGCGGGAGGGGAGTGCAGATCCGTGTGTCCACACACGCCTCACAGCCCGGCAACCCCACCCCCACCGGAGAGGCGTCTGTGTGTCCACCCCGACAGGGGCCGACCCCGCGCTGGGGCTGCCCAGACACCCCTCAGCGGCGCAACAGAGAGTGTGTGGTGTGTGCGCACCAGGGAGCCACAAGGGAGGGCACAGGAACTTCTGGGGTGCCAGAAAGTTCCACTTCTTGAGCCGGGGGCTGGTCACAGCCCTGTGCTATGGACTCAGTTGTGTGCCCAAAATCCGTATGTTGGCACCGTAACTCCCCCTGTCATATTTGGAGATGGGCCTTTGGAGGATATGTAGGTTTAGGGGGTCACAAAGGTGGGCCCTTCATAATGGGATTCATACCCTTGTGAGGAGAGGCAGCAGGGCCCTGCTCGCCGTCCCCCTGCCACCTGAGTTCACGTGGGGACACGTGGGGACACGTGGGGACACGTGAGGACACGTGGCAGGGGGGCGCTGCTACCAGGAGGAGGGCCCCTCCAGCACTTCCCCCCACCCACCCCGGGCACAGACTTTCAGCCTCCGGAACCATGAGCCCTCGAAGCCAGCGGCTCGGGCCACCCGGTCTGTAGCACTTTGGTGTGGCCGCCCTGGGCCCGCCTGCGGCACCACGGAGCCACACGCTCCTGCTCTGGCCACTTTCTGTAAGTGACCCTGCACTTACAGGGCGTTTTCAGGGAGCAGACGGTGGAAAGAGAGTGACTTGTGGGGAAAAGAAGTCTTCCCGGCCCGCCCCTCTTCCGCTCCCAGCAGCTCTGCGGGGGCCGGAGCTCTGCCTCACCCCTGCCCCAGGCACCCCAACACCTGTCACCCCAGGGCCCCAGGTCTGCAAACGTTTCCCTGCCGGCTCGGCCGTGACCCCCGCCCTCGGGACACTGGCGCCGGCCGCCCGCACTGCTCCCCGCGGGAGCCTCCTCCCAGCTCCCCCTCCCCTGGGAGCCCGGTGCCGAGTCTCCCCCTACCGCCTTCCTAATCTACAGGCCTGACCCCTTCGCCTTGACCCTGCGCTGACAAACACACACTTTCCGCTGACCCAGATTCTGCACCTTTAGTGGTGGATGAGAAGTTGGCTTCTGTCCCGAGACTGAAGCTTTGCCCGGTGCTCGCCGGAATCCGGTAAAGGAAGGAAACCAGGCGGCTCGGGGTCCGGGGCTCTTGTTGGGAAGGGCACGAGCTGGTGGGGCGGGGGCCACGGTCTCGGCAGCGAGAGCCGGAAGGACCCTCGGCTCATCTGGTCCAGAGGCCTCAGGGTGTCTGTTTTCTCCAGCTTTACGGGGGCATCATTTATGTGCCATAAGGTGCGCCGTTCTAGGGGACCCTCGCCGGCATTAGTTCGCTGACAGAATTCTGCCGGCCCCAAGCCTGACTGTAGAACATTTCCCTCACTCCAGGGAGAAACGGCTGTGGCC
>NC_043716.1:951053-957485 GCF_006229205.1 Suricata suricatta
AAGAGGGAAACCGAGTCAGAGAAAGGGCACACACACAGAGGACGGGGGCCTGGACCCATGAGGCGGCGTGGAGGGGGCGGGACAGGAGTCACTCCCGAAGTCAGGTCCCTGCCCCCTCTTACTGGTTATATGAGTTTTGGCAAGTTGTTGACTTCTCCAGCCTCAGTTTCCCCATCTGTAAACTATTTATGGTAATGTCCTCCTTGCTGGCCACTGTCAAGATCAAAAGAGACCATTTTTTAAATTTTAATGTTTATTTATTTTTGAGAGAGAGAGAGAGAGAGAGAGAGAGGAAGACACAGAATCGGAAGCGGCTCCAGGCTCCAAGCTCTCAGCACAGAGCCTGACGTGGGGCTTGAACTTGTGAACTATGAAATCACGACTTGAGCTAAAGTCAGACGCTTAACCAACTGAGCCCCCAGGCGCCCCAGAAGAGGCCATTTTTGTGGAAGTTCTGTGCACACTCCAGGGCAGGCCACCAAGCGTCCCGTGGCACCCGGATCTCCACAGGTCCACGAGCCCCGGCACTTCTCCAGCCCAGGGGCGTGCCGCGTGGCCGGTTGGAATGGGGCGCGGCACGGACGCCCTTCCTCGAGCCAAAGCCGTGCTGGGCAGCTGTCACGTGTCCCCACTGTCCGCTCCCGTGTCTCGTGTCCAACCGTGCCCAGTGTGGCAGCACGGCCCACACGGAGGGAACATCCCGGTTGGCCCCATGCTGACAGTCCCCACGGGAACAGCCAGGCTTGAGAGAGTAGAGGACCGGGTCCCCCAGGACTGAGGTGCCCGGAGGGGAGACGTCAATACGCCGCGTCCTCTCTGCCTCAGCCACAGCCTGGGTCCGCCCCCCGGTGAACATGGCGGGCAGGAGCCGGGGCCTTGAAGCAAGTGCGGACGGGAGGAGGCTTCATTTACACATTTACACGGTCGTTCTGAGATGCCACCGACTGACTCACGTCACAGCCCTCGGCACAGAGCTTGGCCTTCGTAAGAGCTTAACGGTAAAGGTTGCCTGACGCAGCGGTCACCCCCCCCATTCTCTGCGGTCATGAGGTGGGTCTCCCCGGCCTGAGGCTGGCGGCCGAGCTCGGAGCCCCAGGAAGGCCAGGATCGCCCGTGGTGCTGGAAGGCTGTCCGCGGGGCACAGGCTGGACGGCAGGGAGGCCCCCCTCGCAGTGGCCGTCTGGGTGCAGGGGCGGCGCCCCCCCCCTCGGGCCCTGGGGTCGGCCACTGGGGTTCCGGCATGCACACGCCCCTCCCCCCACACCCCGGCTTCTCGCCTCGTGGGCTGTCCTACAGACCGAACGAGCGGCGGATGTGAAAGCCTTCGCACAGTGCCCCGCCCGGCCCTGTCGGCAGCTGGTGCTGCTTGCAATTACTGGAGCCATTAATACCCATCAAGACGGGCGCTCGGAGGGGTTCGCGGCCTCGGCAGAGCTGGAGACACGGGCCCGTTCGGGCCAGGCCCCAGCAAAGAGCTGGCGAGAGGCGGGAAGGCGGCAAGGACTTCATTCTCATTCATCTTCCTGGGCCCTTTCATCTGCACGCGCACACGCGCACACATGCACACGCACACGCGCGCACACGCACGCAGCATGATTCGTGACCCGGCCTCTGCCGCCCCTGCCGGCCAGCGCCCGGCTCCCCGGACCCCGTGGACCTGAGGGCTCAGCCGGGACAGGGTGGCACCTGGGTCGCGCCCTGCTCCCCGGGCCTCGCCTTGCCGCGCCCGTTCCTCCTCTGCCCTGCTCGTCCCCACGCCCCCAAGGTCCGGTGGAAGTCACCCGCCGCCCGGTGGTGGCGTCTGGAACCCCAGAGCGCCTCGGGGCCCTGGGTCTCGTCTTCAGCAAACAGCTGTCCCCCTTTGCTCTGGACATCCAGGGGAGCCGTAGACCGCACTTAATCATGACTGCCGGAGCCGCACTGCGGCTCTCTGGAGAAGCGCTAAGCCGGAATGAAAAGGAACTCACGTAATTAGTCTGACACAGTTCAGTAGGGACCCATCCCGCCGGCGTAATGAGCTCCTACGACGTGTTCATGTTAGTGTAAGAAATCATGCCGGTGCAACAAATTGGCTTGGGGGGGACGCAGGGGTGGGGGAAGAGGGAAGCTCAGGACCAGCCCAGGCAATAGGCTGGTGGGAGAAAACATGGAGAAGGCTGGAGAAAGCCCCTTTTCTCGTCCCCAGGGCCCCTGCGGCCGGGGCTATACCACGGGTGCCGTGCGGTGTGCACGGGCCGCCGCAGTGGGTCTGCGCAAGCGGGCGCGTCCTTCCCCAGCTGGGAAGACAGGACGCTCAAGAAAATTACTCCGAGCGCTAAAAATCGATGGAGAGACAGCATAAGGACCCGCCCTTACCGTCATCCGTGCCTCCTGGTTTACAGCGTTTGTTCTTGGCCTTTGTGAGAACACAGCAGGAGAAAAGTCAGGACGGCAGCTTAGTAGATCGCTACCAAGTAACAAGTACAGGGCCTCCGAGTCTGTCCACAAAATGGCAACAATGATTCCACCGTCCGGGCTGAAACAACACGGGCAAGCTCCCGGGGATCTGATGCACGTCCGTGCCCCTTCCTCGTCACGTGTGGGCATGGCGTTGGTGACGCCCGGCTCCGGCAGCTGATGGCCGCCACGGGAACTGCCGGTGTCACAAGAGGGAATGTGGACAGTGTCGCCTCACGCATTTCTAAAACACCACGGACCCAAACCCACGCTGGGGTCTGGGCTAATGTCGCCACAACGCCTGGTAGGCTGATCATGGTTACAAAAGACAAAAGACACGGACAGTGCCGGCGAGGACGCGGAGAAGGGGCCCCGGGAGCTGTTGGCAGGAACGCAGCCGGGCGGCCGCTCTGGAAAACCGTGTGGAGGCCCCTCAAAAGTTTAGAGACAGAATGACGTTGGGACACAGCCTCAACGTTGTTCGACAGCTGGATGGAGAAAGACGGGGTACGTATATTCAGTGGGATAGAATCGGGCTTTACAAAACAAGAAAGGGGCGCCTGGGGGGCTCAGTCGGTGAGCGTCCGGCTTCGGCTCAGGTCACGGTCTCACGGTTCATGGGTTCGAGCCCCGCGTCGGGCTCTGTGCGGACAGCTCGGAGCCTGGAGCTGCTTGGGATTCTGGGTCTCCCCCTCTCTCTGCCCCTCCCCTGCTCTCTCTCTCTCTCAAACATAAATAAACATTAAAAAAATTTTTAAACCAAGAAGGAAACCTTGTCATCTGTGACATGAGGACAGATGACCTGGAGGGTGTTATGCTAAGCGAGAGAAGCGGGTGCAGGTGGACAAATGCAGTGTGCGCTCACTTAAATGTGGACTCTACACCAGAGCCCAACTCAGGAGCAGAGGCGGGGGCGGGGGGTAGCAGGAGCTGGGAGGGGGAATGGGGACGTTGGCCAGAGGGCACAGAGGGTCCGACATGGAGGATGAATGCCTTTCGGAGATGTCACGGACTGCACAGTCACTGTACAGTTAACAGTGTTGTTAGCTCTGGCGACAGACAAGTTCGCCAGCATTTCCCCCTCTCGGTGTAGATCCCAAAGCACAAATACCTACCGTGTTTCCGTGCTGTATATGCCTCAAGGAAGAATAAAATACTTGCAGATAAATGAATGAAGGTGAATTTGCAGCTGAAGTCTGCGTTTTGCGATCTGGGTTCTCACTGAACGTCCGGAGGAAAGAGAGGAAACCAGCGCCGGCCCCAGGAAGGCAGGGACCCGTGGTGACCCCTCCGCATCCGCTGTGTCCACAGGCTTCCTCTCAAAGTGGGAATGATCCTCTGAACTCAGACGCGCACAGAACCCACAGTTCCCCGCCGTCTTCACGCCGAGCAGCCGGCCTGGTTCACAGAGAAGACGGGGCTCCTTGGGTGAGGGGCTCCCCAGGGTCGCAAGATGGGGACACGTGGGCAGGGTGTGGACCTGAGCACTGGCTGCTCCCCACACTGACGGCCCCAGCGACCTCGAGGCCTCGGTGTGAGGCACTGCTGAGGGGCCATCCGAGCGGAGCCTGTCCCTCCGCCCGGGAAAGGGGTGTCCCTCCCCCACGGGGGCGTGGGAGAATCCGGAACCATCGGGCTGGGAAGGCACCCCAGGTCTGCTACCCCATAGAGGGACCACTGCCTGGTCCACGGCCTGGGGGGGGGTCCACCCACCGCAGCCCCGTGGCCACAAAGCCTGGTCTTCCCAGACCAAGCCCACTGTGGGCCTGGGGGCGGTGGACGCAGCCACGGCTGAACCGGGCCAGCACCCTCTGGGTGCCCAGTCGTGCAGGCCGGTCTCTCAGCGAGGCCGGTTCCTGGGGCCCTGGACCCACCAAGTCAGAGCCTCAGCGCCAACTCAGCTCCCAGCACCCGCTGCTTCGGAGGCCCTAGGGGCTCTGGTGCCCGGGGTGTGCGGGCGCACGGGTCCGGGTGTCCTGTCCTCCTGAGTCACAGGGAAGAGGGGAAAGGGGAAAGGTCTCATTCCGGATGATTCTCTAGCTCACCAGCCCTCCGTGTCCCCCTGCACCCCTGCCTTGACCCCCACTCCCTCCCCCCAAGACTGCCCGCATCTGTCCGCACAGCTCGGCCTCCGTCCCCAGCCAGGAGCCCGGGACCCCCGCCTGCCCTGCCCGCCCCGCCTCAGGGCACCGGCTCCCCGGCCTCGGGAGGAGCCGCAGGCGTGGCTGGACACAGGGGCTCCCAGACTTGCTGATCCGTCCCTGCTCCAGGCGGTGTCCCCGCCCATGAATGCAGCCCCAGCGCCCGTGAGGACGGAGGCGACATGGAACGCCCCTCGCTGAGTGGCCAGAGTCACACACCCGCCGGCCACTGTGGCTGTGACCGCGGCCACGTGCGAGTCCGTCAGAAGAGAGGGAGTCCCGGCAAAGTGCTCGAAACATGGGTTAGACATGCAGGGGGGACGCTCCTCCCCCAGAACCGGAGACGGTGTGCAGGGGCCACGGCCCTCAGACCACTGGAATGGGGGGACGATCGGGGCGTAGCCAGACACGGGAGAGCAGGTGGCGGGGAGCTGGGGCCAACGTGTCCCTGGGCCCCCCCCTCGGGCCCCTCCCTTCTCCCAGAGCCTGATTGCATCTGAGCGGCTGAGTCTCCCTCACCGCCTCCCTCCCCCCTGCTCCTCCCGGAGACAGAACAGTGGTAAAAACGCACCCAGGAGCCCCATCCGCAGACCTCCGCCTGCTGCGTACCCCGCCTCCTCCTCCCTGGGGAGGGAATCTCGGCGCACGCGCAGCCCGCCCCTCAGAGTCCCTGGAAAACGGGAGGTGTCACAGACTGAATGTGGGGTCCCCCCTAACTCAGGTGGAAGCACTAGCCCCCTGTGCTGGTACCTGGAGTGGGGGTCTCCGGGTGAGGGGGCCAGGCGAGGTGTTGAGGGCGGGGCCTCATAGGAGGAGACACCTGGGAGCCTGCTGGCCACATGTCCGTGCGCACGCGCACACACGCACTCGTGCACACACATCCCAAACATGCGCACACAGAGGAAAGTCCTGTGGGAACACCACCAGGAGGGGGCACCCGCAGGCACGCCCCTGGGCCCACCGCTGGCACCCATCTGGGACCCCCAGCCTCCAGAGCCCCAGGCCGTGGGCAGGGTCTGTGCTTTCCTGTGTCCGCTGCCCAGTCTAAGCTGGCAGGGCAGGTTTTAGCCCCTTCCTGTCCCAAACCTCGCCAGGCCCATCCTGGAGGACCCGAGGGAGGAGGGAGGAGCATCTGTGATTTGCACCCCGGGGTGGGAGGGGAGAGGGGCGATCGACAGACCTGGGCACGATCGTCTGTGCCCACATCTCCCCCGCAGTGAACTCCTCTGGACTCTGGTAGCAGGACCGGAGCTTGGGGTCCAGGGGGAGACTCACTCCCGTCCCCCCTCCCAAGCTCAGCAGGCTGGAAGGTCTGTGTCCGAGGAACAGCAGCCCCAACTGGGCCTCAGTCTCCCCACCTTCGAAAGGGGAGGTTAGATGCACACACACCGAGATCCCTTCCAGCTGGGACACGCAGGAGGCAGGACGCTGGGGACAGCGGGCAGCAGATGCCGGCACGTGGCACTCGGGGCTCAGGGGACGCTCCGAGGTGACAAGCACCCACCTGTCCCTGCGTGTCCACCAGCCCAGCCCAGGTCGAGCTGCTGATAGAATTTCAGGTGCTTAGTCATACTTTTCTGAGTAAATATCATGGTAAAAAGACATGACATTTCCGGGGCCAGTCTTCAGCATTAATAAAAGATTCCAGGAACAGGGTGACCTTTTCACAAAGGATTTGTAAATGCCAAAAACTACATAAAACCTCTCTTTCTGTGGCAGACAGGATTGTCACAGCTCAGCTTTCATCCATGACATGTGAGGCTGGCTCCGGGTCCCCAGTCCCATGTGCTGGTGGGCACTGCCGGGTGGGGGAGGGGGGAGGAGGGGGGGGGAGGGGGGGGGGGGGGGGGGGGGG
>NC_043716.1:957585-960700 GCF_006229205.1 Suricata suricatta
AGGAGGGGAGGAGGGGAGGGGGAGGAGGGGGGGAGGAGGGAGAGATGCAGGAGAGGGGGGAGGAAGGAGAAAAGGGAAAGGAGGAGGAGGGGGAGGAAGAAGAGGAGCGGGGAAAGGGAGGGAGGAGGGGAGGGGAGGACAGGAAGGGAAGGGGAGGAGGGTGCGGGGCAGGCGGCTGGGGGACCTCAGCCATTGAAGCAGGTTCACGAGATCAAAGCACCCAACCCGCTGTCCTTTGGCCTCCACACGGGATTCTGTCACACCCATTCAGGCCATGGCAGGGTGGCTCCTGTGGGCACAGCCTCCCCAGACGGGCACTAGCGCCCGGACGCCCTGCCCCGCTGGCCATCCCCGTCCCTCGCGGACCCTCAGCAGCACACGGACTCTGGGGTCACCCAGTCTCAGGCTGAGTCTCCAAAGCTCAGCCTCCCCACCTGCAAAAGGGCCCCCTCCTAAAGCCTGGGCGACGACGTGGTGATGCTCCAGGCACAAAACACGGGGTCACTGGACGGAGTGTCCCCACCACAGTGCCGCCCGGTCTCAGGTCCTTGTCCTCTGCACTGGCGTCCGAGCCCGGGTTGGCACAGCTCTGCGCCCTTCCGGAAGCACATTCCACCCCTGGCCAGGAGCTGCATCCTGCTCCGCTCCCCGGCGAGCCTGCGGCGGGGAGGCTCCGAGGACACTCCCCAGCGAGGGGACGCCTCCGTCCTCTGCAGCCTCGGTGGGGAATGGGCCCCAGACACACTGCCCATGGCTGTCTCCGCCCGACAGAACGTGACATCGGCTGCTCCTCCACTGGGTTCACTGAGCAATGGAGGCTGACAGACCACAGAGGAAATAACAGTGCACACCGGCGACACAGAGCAGTGTCCATTAGTGAGGGCAGCGCGGACTGCACACCCGGCCCCCGCGCCTGACTCGTGGGAGGTGGGATCTGCGACATCCACAAGGGACTTTTCGATCCCGCATCACGTGTTCAAGGCCGCCTTGATGGGCCGGGCCACGGGCCGGGCCACAGGCGGCCCCGCATGGAGAAGCCTGGCCCCTGCCCCTTATGCACCCCGCAGTCCTCCCAACAGGACTGAGGATCAGGTAACAAACAGAAAGCCCGGAGAGGGTGAGGACTTGGCCCCGTGTCACACAGCTGCGCGGCACAGAATGAAGGCTGAGCTCAGACCTTTGCCTTTTTGCCACGGTTCAGTCCAGCCCCTGGATGCGAGCTCAGCCTGATCCCCACTCACCTCGCGGCAGGACGGCTCAGTCGCTGGGAGGGCTGAGCTCTGCAGAGACTGGGAGCTGGCTGGCCGCCTTGGGGGAGGGGCGGGGGTGGGACGACCCGGGAGAAGGGGCTCGAAAGGCACAAATAAGCACACAGCGCGGTGACCTTTGTGAACAACACCGCGTTGCAGGCGTGAAAGTTGCTAAGAGAGTAAATCGTCAAAGTTCTCATCATAAGGAAAAAATGTTTGTAAACGATGTAAGGTTCACTGCACTCACTGCCCCCACCGTGTGATCGTTTCACAAAACACACAAATATTGAATCGTGATGTTGTGCGCCGGAAACTAATATGTGTGTCAATTATATTGGGGGGGGGAGAAGGGGAGGGGGGAGGGAGGAAGGAAGGAAGGATGATGGATGGATAGATGGATGGGTGGGTGGATGAAGGAAGGACGGGACAGAGGCAGAGAGGAGGGACCCGGCCGAGCTAACCCTCGACTCCCCCCGACGTCAGTTCCCCCGGTGCAGCTGGTTTGCCCCGCTGGCGAACGGAAGGGTCCCTTGGAGCCGCAAGGAGGTTGGCACCTCCCCCGTGGCCTCCGTATGGACAGGACAGGGAAGTGGGGACAAGGTGTCGTGACGGCTGGAAGGCTCCTACAGCCTGCCCTCACCCCACCCCCTCCCCGTCACGAGGCTTCCAGAGAGTGTCAGTTAAAGATGTTTGGGGGGCGCCTGGGGGACTCAGCCGATTAAGCGTCCGGCTTCGGCTCAGGTCATGATCTTGCGGTTCATGAGTTCAAGCCCCACCTCGGGCTCTGTGCTGACATGACAGCTCAGAGCCTGGAACTGCTTCCAATTCTGTGTCTCCCTCTCTGTCTGTCCCTCCCTTTCTCTCAAAAATAAATGAACATGAACAAACTTTGTAAGAGGATTTGGACCACGCTAGGGGCGGCCTCCCTTCACCCGCATGGGTCTCTGCTTTGGCTTCCGTCTCATTCCCGTTCACTCACTGCCGGGTTCACAGCCGGGTGCGGGAGACGGGACGGGGACAGCTCGGGACGCAGCGAACACCTGGAGTGACTGGAGGCACCACCTCATAGGAGCCCGGGGCGGGGGGCCGGCCGGGCTGTTGGGGGGGCGGGGGGCGGGTGGGACAGGAGCGTGCCCCGGTCATGGGGAGTGGCATGCACGGAAGTCCAGCTGCAGAGAGAGCTGGGGTCCTGCCAATGGACTGGGGGGCGGCCCTGTCTGCCCAGCATGAGGCTGGAGGGGAGACCGGAGGATGAGTCGTGAGGCATCTGAAGCCCAGACCCCGTCCTGACATCAAGGACACGTCACTAAAGGACTCTGGACGGTTACCATGGTCAGGTGTAAAGAGAACTCTCCGGTGGCTGCTGGGAAATGGGCAGAAAGAGCAGAGCCCTGGGGGCAGAGAGCGCAGGCTGGAGGCCAGGGAACATTCTGGGGGGGGGGGGTGGTGAGCTGGGCCAGGAGGAGGGAGAACAGAGAAGACATTCAAGCCAGGCCACCCAGGGGCCCAGGACATTCTGGGGAAGGGAGCTCGCTCTTGGCCCTCCGTTGGGGTCCCGCCAGGAGGGAGGCCCTGGGACCCCAGGGTTGGGGTCCACGAGCATCCGCTGGAGGATCTGACCCAGGGGCAAGGAAGTCAAGTTCACAGCTGCTCCCCGGGGTGAGCGCCCCCACCTGGCAGGCCTGGGTGAGCGTTGCCTGTGGCTCCCAGGAAGACAATCGCCTTCTGTGACTGTGTAAACAGACGTCAGTGTCCGGATCGACGTGGGAAGAGCACCTGCTGCACTCAGCACCTGTGCACCTGCGTCTGGAGCCGCCGCGGTGGGGGGGAGGCCAGGGGAGGGGCCACAGCGGGGGGAGGCCACG
>NC_043716.1:960800-975967 GCF_006229205.1 Suricata suricatta
GGCCACGGCAGGGAGGCCACGGGGGGCCATGGGGAGGCCACGGGGGGAGGCCACGGCAGGGAGGCCAGGGGAGGGGCCACAGCGGGGGGAGGCCACGGCATGGAGGCCACGGGGGGGAGGCCACGGCAGGGAGGCCACGGGGGGGCACGGTGGGGGAGAGGCCATGGCAGGGAGGCCACAGGAGGGGCCACGGGGGGGGCCACGGGGGCCACGGGGCGGGGAAAGGCCATGGCAGGCGGCAGGCCCCTGCAGTGGGGAGGCTGCAGCTTGACCACTTCCCTGGGGCTCCCCAGACAAGGTCTCAGAAGCCTGTGCTTTCCCTTTGGGGTGACGGTGGCCCCACCTCGGTGACCTTAGGGTCTCCCTCCCCCTGAGGACACCCCAGAATCGGCCAGGGGCTCTGAAGCAGGCTGGGGTGTGTGTCCACTGCAGCCAGATTTCTGTGCAAAACCCAATGCTTTTGAAATGTCGCTCTAAATGTTCTTAAAATCCTGCTGTCGGTCAGATGCACCTGTGGACTGAATCAAGCCTGCAGCCAACACCCCCCATGACTTCTGACCCGGGGGCTCTTCCGGGATGGGGCACGGGGAACCCAGGGGCCCCTGGGAGGGTGTTTTGGGTCAGGTGAGGATCTGCGTGGGCAGACAGAGGGCCTCCCCCAACCCGTGGAGAGGCCTGACCAGAGGGCACAGGGAACCCTTGGGCTGGGACTGACACCCGGGCCCCCAAGCCCTCAGGCGCTCGCCCTGGAACTGAACCCCCCCCCCCCGGGCCACCAGCCTGCAGAGGGCGGGGGCAGGGGGCTGCTCGGCCCCACTACTGCAGGGGCCAACCCCCCGTGGCCCGTGAGTAACGCAGTTACCCTCACGCGTGTCCGCAGCTCTCTGCAGGAGGTCACGTTGCTCTGCTTGTCCACGTGCCCTGCCTGGGGGGACTTCCAGATGGGGCCAGGGAGGCTCACACCAGCCCCCCCCGGGAGCGCCGGTCCTTGCCCCTCACACATGCCCCCTGCGTCCATCGTGGCCCCGACACCGGAGCCCCTGTCTCTGCACTGAGGACCCCAGCACCCGGACATGCGGCCGAGCTGTCCCCCACGAAGGCCTGGCCTGGCCCTGACCCCAGACCAACGCGGACACCCTTGCCCACCGCCCAACCCCGTCTCCCTGCCCTGTGGGCCGCACGTGTGTCTCCGTGATGCCAGGAAGCGACGCAAAGAGCAGAGGCCCCAGATCTTGTGCTTAAACCCACACTCACACGTCACCTCACAGCTCTGGGAGTCTGAACTCACGGGCGCTTTGCAGCTAGAAAATCTGAGAACATTCTGGAGATCTGCCTCCTTGATGTCTCCACCTGCGCTCACGGCCCGGGAGCTTGTCGCTCCGTCCCGCCCCCCACACGCCGTCCCCCTCCCGACGCGGTGCCCCAGGGGCTGCGTCCCGCCGTCTGCACCATCAGGACAGCCTCGGCCTGAAAGCATCACCGCATCTCGTCGGGAAAGTCTCCTATGACCGCAGGCCCCAGGGGTCAGAACTCGTGTCCTCACGGAGCCACGGTGCTGCCCGCACGCCCGTTACCCGCCTGCACGCGAGGTGGGTCTGTGCGCCAGCACGCTGACACCAGGTGAAGGACATGGTGACCTGAAGGACAGGCAGAAACTCAGATCGGGGGGCGGAAGGGAAAGGTGGGACAGCACAGACACGTTAGTGCACGTCTACACACGTGTGCAGATGTGCATGGGTGGGTGTGGTGTGTCTACCAGTGTGTGTGTGCGTGTGCCCGTGTGTTTACATGTGTGTGTTTGAATGCACGTACATGTGTCTGTGCGCGTGTGTATGAGCACGTGTGCGCGTGTGTGCTGCATGGTGTGTGGTATGCGTGTGTGTGCTCACGTGTCTCCACGTGTGCTCTGCATGTGCACGCTGCAGAAGTGTGTGTTTGCGTGCATCACCAGGGGAAGGCAATGCAGGCCCCACGTGCGTTGCTGCCAGAGCCCTTTGCCCCGAGTCCGACGTGAAGTGTCGGGTCAGCATCCCTCCCCCCACGTCACTTGCCAGATTGGCTTGAGCTGTGACAGAGCTCATTACACAAATGCACCTGCAGCCTTGATTTACTGGAAGAAAACAAGAGACGCTTTCCTTTCTGGGAAGGTATCGCTCTCGGTGTGCTAACGCGCAGAGACTCCCGCCAGCTGCCCGCGAGACCTGTCCCCTGCCCCGGAGTCCCCTGCCCAGAACCCCAGCACCGGAGCACCGTCTCCGGCAGGGCTGGGAGCTGGCGCCCCCAGGGAGGGCCAAGGATTGTGACAGGCGCCCGGGTCCTGACTCCAGGGCAGGGGAGGCTCAGAGGCTGAGACTATCAGGACCAGGACAATTGATGCCAGCCAGTGACGGGCCTGGGTGCCACCCCCACATCCCGCCCAGGTCAGAGCTCAGGGTGGGGCCACATCAGCCAAGGAGCTGCCGCAGACACGTGGGCTGAGCTCAACGGACAGGGCGCGTGCACGTGCTTCAGAGAACAGATTCCGGGCTCTGACTCCTGGATCCATAAATGCTCACTAGTTTGAGGCTCTCAGACGAGTCCCTTAGCCCCTCTGTTCCTCAGTTTACTCATCCATAAAATGGAAACAAAATCTACCTTTTACAGTTGTTGAAGTTAACGTGATGCTATTCACAAAGCAACCAGCAGTGGCCGCCAGTGAGTACTGTGTTACCACTTGTCACATTAGTACATGAGGAAGGACCAGACCGTGACCTGAAGGCGCACCGTGGGTCCTCAGAGCGACACCAGCACGGCCTCGCCCCTCCTGGCGGGGTGCTGGGCCAGGCAGGGCGGAGAACGTGCCAGCCCTGCGGCAGCGTGAACGTCTGGATCACGTAGGACCCAGAGACCCTGCCCGGGACCCAAGCGAGGCTCTCGTAATGTGAAAAGCAGAAAGGTCACCGTGGCCTTGGGCACGTGACATTGTCCCCTCTGGGCCACTGCTTCTTCGGTAACGCGGGAGTTAGGGTGGTGAGGGCCACGGCCGTCCTGGTGGAGAAGACTCATCGTCGCCTGCACCTCGTGGGCCTGTTTTGCTCACAGAGCTTCCCGGGGTTACAGATGGGAGCACCGGGCAGCCAGGGACTGAGGGGAGGCAGCGGGGGGAGGGGAGGGGAGCACCAGGCAGCTGGGGGAGGGGGCCACTGCCAGAGCCCTGGGTGGAGGCACATCCGGGCCTCAGCATCAGGGTCTGATAAGATGACCACAGACCCACTGCTGACCTCGAGCCCAGGGTGGAGGCCATGGGACCCCGGCTCCAGACAAGCCTGCTGCTGGGTCTGATAGTCCCGCTGGGGAGGGGAGGCCTCTTGGGGAGGGGGAAAGGAGTTGTGGGGGAGGTGCAGGGGGTGGAGAGGGGTGCAGGGGAGGGTCTCGGGGGAGCTTCTCAGTGGGAAAGGGAGGGTCTCAGAAGAGGAGGGGTCTCATGAGGCGGGAGGGGAGGGTCTTGCAGGGAGGAGGATCTCATGGGGGTGGGGAAGGGAGGGTCCCCAACCCTGTTAAGTCCCCACAACAGCTCAGATACGCAGGCAGAGCAATAATTATTCTCCACCTATGGCCCGGACAGGGCAGCAGGAGCCCAGAGAGGGAAGTTCACTTGCACAACATCACACAGCGAGTGAGATGAAAACCCAAGTCTCTAGCCTCCAGGACCTTGCTTTCTCCTCCCTGCCTCTGCTGCACATTTCAAGGAGTGAGCTCCCCGTCCACCAGATGGCAAGCTGAAGCTGGAGAGGGGTCCCCTCGGCACGTTGGAACTAGGGCATTACCTAAAGCCCCAGGTCAGGTCAGGTGCAAGTTTTCGTGAGTTCTCATGTAAGGAAATCATACTCAGCCACTGTACTTCCTCACCACAAGGAGGTCAGTCAGCAAACATAGACCAAAGGCCGCTTCCGGGTTTCCCTTGACGTGGGTGGCAGGCATGGCGCCCTGCTGGGCACCCTGCCTCCAGGTAAGGCCTCGGCCCCGCCACTGCGTCCTGTGGCCTTGGCACAGCCGCTCGGCCCCCTGAACCCCGTGATCCGCCTCAGAACGGACTCGCCCGAGCCCAAGCTCTTGCCCCAGGCCACAGCCTCCTCTCTCAGCCCTCCTGGGAAGGAGGGGGCCCACCGGGGTCCACCCCTGGCCTTGCGGACCCCCACGCCCAGCCCCCAGCCCCGGCTCAAACCCGGTCACCAGGAGCCACAGCAAGGAACACAATTTAATGGGAGAATCAGTGCGAGCAATTATCTGACCAAATTGACTTGTCAGTCGCCTGCCCGGACGGGCCCGGAGGATCACCTGCTCTCCACGCGGGAAAGAGGGATTTGTAAGCTTTGAGGCCAGAGGAAAAACACCCAGGCCAGACCGTCACCGCTAGGAAGGCTTGGGCTGGGCTTCCACAGACATGCGGGAGGACGGGGGACAAGGACTCCAGTGTGACTCAGTCCACGCAGGCCTTGGGGGACGGCAGCAAGGGCCCCCCAAAACTGCCCAACCCCGGACCCTGAATCCTAGCAGGCGACCCCCTGGGATCCCTCACAGCCCCTCTCAGGGTCTGCGACGGCTTGCGAGAGAAATCCGCACACTCGCTCACGCGGTGCCTTGGAGACACCAGCGAGGTGCTCAGCGGGCCGCGACCCCTGGAAGCCGCATCATTCAAATAATGAAGTCATCCTTCTGCCTCGCTGTGGTGAGGACCGACAGCAGGACGCGGCGCTGGACGGACGGCGACCTCGTGCTGACCCGCAGCTGGCTCGCACCCCACATTTTGCAAAGAGCTTCACCTCCTGGAATCTGCCCGCCGCCCCCACCAGGCGGGGTTGGGGGGCGCGGGGCTTGGAGCCTCATGATGTCCCCGTGGTCCGGCCGCTGACAATGGGGACAGGACTTCCACAGTGACTCGAGTCTCCATCAAGCGGACTTTTAAAATTATCGTTTAGACGTTGGGGGAAAAAACTAATTCCGAAGAAGCAAACGTGAAATGGCTGATTCGGGAGAAAAGAAGGGGCGTGGGGGAATCCAGTGTGTCTGGTGAGGAAGGGCGTGGGCCCCGGGCAGACCCCGGCTCCCGGGCTCGGCTGCGCTGACCCAGGGCACGCGGGAGTGTGCGGGGAGGCGGTGACGGCCCAGGGCCCAGCTGCCTCTCTCTTCAGCGGCAGACCCTTCTCTTAGGATGTTTTAGGTTGCAAGTGATAATATTTTGTTTAAAAAAAAAAAACGGTTTAAACACTAAAGGAGCCTCCAGCCAAGAAGAGGCCATGAGCTCATGCTCTGGGCTCCCCTTCTGATCCCAATGCATGGCAGTCACAGATAAAATATAAATAGTGGCAACGAAAAGACATGGCTGCTTCCCAAAGCAAGATAAATATCTGTCTGGGCAGATGTGACCTAAAAACCGAGGAAAGGCTGGCTGGGCTGCAGGCACACGGGAGGCGGGCAGAGGCGGGGGCGGGGGGTCGGGGGGAGCCTTGCCCTGTGGGGCACAAAGGACTACAAATGTCACACGTGAGGTCAGGGTTCTGACAGCCTCGTTGGGCCTGGCGGGTGGGGGCCCTGGACAGGGAAGGAGTGAAAAGCAGACGGCAAGGTGCCGTGGCCCAGGGTTGGGTTTGTCTGAAGCCCCGAGATTAGGAAGGTGCAGACTTCCGGGCGGGACAACCTGCCACACCCCCTGCTTGCGGCAACTCCACAGGGAGCCAGGCCCTCGGCCACTGGGGGGACAGGACCACAGAGATGACCGTGGCAGAGAGACAGGGGGATTCCCACTCGACAGAACCCCAGGGCTAAGCTCCGAAACACCGGGACGTCTAGCCTAAGAGAGACAACGCAGCAGAGACCCCGGAGGCTCATCCGCTCCAGACCAGCGCGGAATAATAGGTCAGCCAGAACGTAATTGCTCTGGTTACTTGGCGCCCACAAGGCCTAAAGGAAGAGACCGCGCGAACAGTAATAGTCAGGAGTTAGGAAACAAAAGCAAGCAGAAATGGGGGGGAAAAAGAAGTAAGCAGGGAAAATAAAAGTCAGATTTTTTTTTCAACCAGAAGAACCTTCTAGAAATGCTGGACACAAAATAGTCATTTATGTTAATGTTTTCAGCAGCGGGAGAAACACAAGAGGGCAGAGCCAAGGAGAGAGTGAGCACATGGGTGGTGGCACCGTTATAGCGGCTCAGAATACAGCTCAGAGAAATAAAGAAACAAAACTGTGGAAACGCTATCAAAAACAAACAAAACCATAGAAAGTCTGGCTCAAACTCGTGTCTAACCCGAGCTCTGAAGCAAGAGCATGGAGACGATTAGAAGGAGGCAGTTTTCAAAGAGATAAAGACTGAGATCGCCCAGAAGTGAAGAAAAATAGGGGTCCTCAATTGAACATACACAAAAGGTAAATACAATCAAATTTTAAATTTTTTAATGTTTTCTACTTATTTTTGAGACAGAGACAGCATGAGCAGGGGAGGGGCAGAGAGAGAGGGAGAGACACAGAATCCGAAGCAGCTCCAGGCTCTGAGCTGTCAGCACAGAGCCTGACGCGGGGCTCGAACCCACAGACTGTGAGATCGTGACCTGAGCCGGAGTCGACGCTCACCGGACTGAGCCCCCCCCCCCCCCCCCCCCCCCCCGGCTCCCTTTGCATCTTTGGGACAGAATGGCGCCCCTGGGTCCTCTGTTTGCATCCAGTCTCGCCGTCCCCACGCCCGAAGAAGAGGAGGCAGGAGACCAGGCAGAAGGGGTGGGAGCGGATGATCTCAGCCCAGAGCAGCTGCCTGGGGAGAACACTCCCCGCCTCCCCCTGGAGGCCCAGCTCCGCCCATCCTCCTGAGACACGAGTCTCTGCCCTAACGAGACGGCCAGCCTGGTCCGACAGCGGCAGGGACCGTCAGGAAGGTCTGTGTCCTGACGACCGTCCTCCGTTGGCAGAGCCGAGCAGGACCAGGATTGCTGGCCGCCTGGCCCAGAGCGTCGGGCTGCAGCTTGGGGCACGGAGTGGGCACCAGATGCCAAGCCAGAGCCCCCAGGGAAAGAAAACCATGGCTGGAGCCCGCTGAGAGGATGGCAGCAGGTTGGAAGCCAGATTGCGCAGGGCCCCAGGCGGGTGCGGGTGCGGAAGGTGCCTCTGCCCGTGAGTCCAGCGGCCCCGCTCAGACGGGCTCAGGCAGCCGTGCTGGTGACCTGGCAAGGGCCTGCGGTCCGCCAGCACCTGGTGTGAGACAGCGGACCTCGGGAAGTCCCGGGGGAATTTCTGCCCACACTCGACAAGACGGAATGTGAGGGCCGTTGGGGCCTCCCTGTCCCCGTTCAGCCCACACAAGACCCCTCCCCCAGGACCCACCTGGCCCACCCCCCACGCGGCTGGCCTGGCCCGGGCATCCGCAAGGGAACTGATGGCCCAGGTCACGCTTGACTGAAGCCTTTCGGCTCGGCCCCGGCTCACGCAGCAGAGCAGACACTGCCCGTCAGACGATGCTCCCAGCCAAGCAGAGGACGGCCGGGCCCTGGGCAGCTCCGAGCCCCACAGCCTCCTGCGTGGCCAACACGGGGAAGCCAGCCCGCCGGGAGGACTCCGGGCG
The DNA here is from genome assembly GCF_006229205.1 of Suricata suricatta. Classification (NCBI taxonomy): domain Eukaryota; kingdom Metazoa; phylum Chordata; class Mammalia; order Carnivora; family Herpestidae; genus Suricata; species Suricata suricatta. The sequence continues at coordinate 968,389 of NC_043716.1, forward strand.
TCTGCTGGCGAGGCCGGGCCGTCCAGGTGCTTCCACGAGTCCCCTGTCTCTCCCCTGGAAGGTGGCACCCGGCTGGCCAGTCAAGGGGACCCTGGACTCTGCACTGAAGGAAATTCTATGTGGTTTCTACCCACGAGTCCCTTCACCGCTTCAGCTCAGACGCTTTGTGGTACCTGCTGTGCTGATTAGCACACGGTGCACCCACAGAGACCGCTTAGATGCCCTTGAATGTGGCTCATTCCATCTGTTGCTGCAGAACTGCCCATCCCCTTCCCTGGTGAAGGCAGCTGTGGGCATGGAGACCCCTGAGCACAGCCCTGACCCCGGCGGGGGGACGTGTTCACGCACCGCCTGCGCGACGGCCACACCCAGCACGGAGCCACCGGCCCAGGCACGGATGTGACACGGGGATGTTCACACCCCAGCCTCACACCGGGTCTTAGAGACGAGACCGTGCCGCCGCATCCGCTCGGCTCCGTGGGAACTACGCTCGTCCGAATTCCCTTCCCTGCGTGTCTCCGGGGTCGGGGCAGCAGGAGACCTGGGAGGCAGAACAAAGTACCCGCCGTGATGCTCTGACGTCGGGGCAAGAACACAGGCCAGCGCCCCGGCTCCCCTCGCCGCGTCGGGCAGTGCCTGGTCTCCTCCTCCTGCGTCTCTTCCTCTGATGCCCCAGTCTCGGGCCAGCTGCAGGTTCCGCTCTGCCACAGGGATGCCGGCATCTCCTCCGAGTCCCCGGTGCCGTGGACGCTAGAGGCCCGAGGAGCAGGTGCAGTCACCAGAGCTGGGCTAAGAGGGAGCACGACGCATGCCACTCCGAGGAGAATGTTGGTGACTGCTCTCGCTCAGGGCGAGAAGCAGGACAAAGTGGAATCCTTGCTACATTGAAAAGTAGTTCTGGATACCAGAAGAATGTTTCCTTTACTCATAATGTAACCAGTTTTTCTACGGCTACTTTGTGCTGTAGACAGGACTGGGGACGGGGTTTAAGTTTCATTTGTGTTATGGACGAGCCTGGACATTCAAAAGTGCAGTAAATCAAAGCCCTAAGCGCTGGCCAATCCCTGTGGTGTAAATGCCCCCGCCCTGGGGCCCATTTAAAGCTACAGACGTGGTATCTCCAGACATGGAGTTGGGAAGAGGCACTGGGTGGCCTCCTACTCTACAGTATTTCTGCCACACGGAGAGACACAAATAACCCCAGGAGCATCGGTAATAATAACACATCGCACAACAATTAGGAAGTGATGAGCTTTGAGGATGCATCACCCTTGTTATTCTGTAACTTAATGTAAGATTATCCAGTTTTTAACAGTGGCTGTGTTCAACCACCGGATCACGAAACTCCTAAAAATTTCATACTAAGCCCTGGCATGTTGGACGGGGCCGGCGCTGGCACGCTGCGGGAGCTGATGGCTTCTGGGCTCCGGCTTGTATTTGCTGTTCCCAGGTGCACGTCCCGCTGCCCTTTCTACCAGTCGGCCCAGATGAATCAACATGACTTCAGACCCAACGCCAGACGCCGAAGCAACAAGGTCACGAGGAGGACCCACCCGGCTCCCACAATCACACGGGGTCTGTTTCCTCCCGTCTGCGGCTTAGTCCATAAAACTCAGCATGCTGCTTCTCCGTGGCTGAGCCCCGACTGATGCAGAGAATAAGGGACTTGCCGAGGCCGGCACGAGCTCCAGGGGTCCGGGCATCCCCCCAGAGTGCAAGGATGCACCCCCACACACTCACACATCCACACGTGTGCACACACCCTTCCTGCAGACACAGGAGGGAAGGAGGCAGGATGGGGGCCGTGATCCCCAGCCCAGTGGAGCAGCCAGGATATTCGGGACTGGACACCCCCAAGTCAAGCACGGAGGGGCTGTCTCAGCCGCGGAGCCTAGGCCTCAGGCCCGTTGGGTCCCTGTGGACCACGGGGCGCTCACAGCAAGTGTGGGGACACAGCTGTGAGTCCTGGTAGCAACTGATCAAGGTGGAGAGCGGTCTTTGCTGGCATTTATTTCCTCATTCATTACCATGCTGTGTGTTCTGTGCAAAGCCTTGGGCTGGACTCGGATAAAAGGGCACAGTGATGGGGGCATCTGCATGACTCAGTCGATTAAGTAGCCGACTCCAGCTCCGGTCATGATCTCACGGTTCATGGGTTCAAGCCCCACATCAGGCTCTGTGCTGACAGCTCAGAGCCTGGAGCCTGCTTCAGATTCTATGTCTCCCTCTCTCTCTGCCCCTCCCCTACTCGTGCTCACACTCTCTCTGTCTCCCCAAAAAAATGAATAAAGGTTAAAAACATTGTTATAATTGGCAAGCTGCATGGGCGGGGGTTGGGGAGAGGTTAGCTGCATTTTTAGTTGAAAATAAGAAGTATAACTGAATTCACATTCAGGCTCATGAAGGTCAACATGCCCATTGTAGAAACTCAATTCAACTCACTCCTGAGTCTTCCCCGGTGACTCCCCTTGGCCCAGCGTCCTCGTCCATCCCCGAAAAGCTTGCTTGCAGTTTTTAATGAACCCAAGACTTGAGAAGCCAGTGCGATCGGCCAGCCCAGCCCGCGTCCTCCCGGGCCTGTCATTGCATCGGGACCAGCGGGCTACGGGACACCAGCCGGAGCCCGTCCTGCAAGAAGGGGGAGGGGAGGGTGTGCGGAAAGAGACCAGAGTCTTGGAGCCAAGCAGACCAGGGTTTGTGTCTCTGCTCTCCCCCTCACTAGCCACGTGGGTCCCCAGGGCCTCAGTCTCCTGGTCCCTTAAACGGGACAATGATGTCCTGATCTCATGAGGCTGTCCCTGGATGTGAGGTGCTGAAGCAGGGCCCTGCCTTAGAAATCTCCGGAAAGGCGAGCTGGAGGACTGTGCACAGCACTTCGTTCCTAAGTCCTCGCGTCCTGTTTGCTGCTCCGTCCTCACAATGCCTTCGTGAGGATGGAGCAGACAAGTTTGTCCCCGGCCTCGGCTGGGGACAGCCACACAGCCTTCGCCCGAGAGCACACAGAGTCAGCGGCGGCCGGAGGGAGGGCTGTGTGCGGCTGCCGTAGGCTCGGAAAGCTCGGCCCCTGCCCAGAGCCCCTCCAGCCCCAGGCCCTCCCCTGCACCCATCACTGGCTGAAAGGAGTCGGAGGAGATGAAATCCCCGGGCCCTCAGCGTTTCATTCATCTTAGGTGATCGTAGAGGAAGCTCTTGTGAGGGACGAGGCAGAACGGCTCTTTGCCGCCGCGCGCCTCGAGGAGGTCTCCACGGAGAGAGCTCTGGAGCTTCCAGAAGGCCAGCCCCCGCCCCCCCCCCCCCCCCCCAGGGAATGGCTGTGCCACCGGAGCAGGAGAAATAAATCTGCTCCTCCCTGGGACACCTCACGGGGACAGACGAGACCCGATGGAGAGGGTTAGGGTGCAGGGGAGGGGCGGAGAGGCAGCTGCTGCCGTGACTGAAGCGGGTCCGCTGTGCTCCAAGGAACCCCTGCCCCAGGAGACCGAGAGTCCCTCTCAGTTCCCTAATGAGGGACAGAGGCCTGGTGCCGCTGTCCTTGTCAGCACAAGGGAGAGCGGCCGGCCTGTTCTGGGGCCAGTGGGAGCCTGGCTGGGCTCTGGGCCCGAGGGAGGGGAGGAGGAGGAGACAGGCAGAGGAGGGAGGGGGAGCAAGGGAGAGGGAGGGAAGGAGGGGGAGGGAGAAGGGGGGGAGAGGGAGACAGAAAGCAGGGAGAGAGGGTGGGAGAGAGAGGGAGAGAAGGAACAGAAGGAAGGGGAGAGAGAAAAAGAGAGGGAGGGGAAAAGGGAAGGGAGGGGAAGGAAGCGAGAGAAATAGAGAGGGAGGGAAGAGGAGGAGAAGGAGGAGGAGAGGGAGGGAGAGAGACAGGGAGGGAGGGAGAAAGGGGCAGAGAGAGAGAAAGGGACAGAAGGAGGGAGGGAGGGAAGGAAGGAGCCACAAGAGACGGGGGTGGGGGGGAGGAGGGAGGGGATGGGGGGAGAAGAAGAGAGTGAATGACAGAGAAGCAAAGATTTGGAGGCAGCGAAAGACAAGTGAGGGACAGAGACAAACAAACAGGAGGGGACAGAGCAGAGTCCCTGAGGCCGACCAAGAGACATACACAGAGACAGAGACGGAGACAGACGGGGTAGAGATTGAGAGAGACAAGCACTGTGGACTGGTGGAAGAGAGGATGATTTGCATAGAGTTTTTTTCCTTTTTGTTTCCTTTGCATTTGGTTCTGCTTTGCTTTTCCTCACTGGGATTGGCGGGAGGCGTGTCCCATAGAATCCCTGGTTGTGGGGTGAAGCCCCAGCCCGTGCACCATGACTGTAGAGCCTCCCCACACCCCTACGGGGGGGGGGGGGCCTACAATCCCGCCAGCTTCTCGGGGGAGGACACTGCCCAGAAGAGCTGGAATCCCAGGACAGCCTCCGATCAGCACTCAGCAGCAGAACTGCGCTCTTCTCTCCGGGCGTCTGACGGGAACGCTGAAGGGGCCTCCTCCGTCCCCACACGGAGCCCCAGAGCATCCACTGGCCGGTGGAATACTCAGCTTCATCTGCCCCTACTCTGCTTTGCTCAACGAGTCTGCTGGAAGACACCCAACGTGTTCCTGCTGCAGGACCTTTGCACTTGCTCTTCCTCCTGCCTGGACCTCTGTTCCCCAGATTGTCACAGATGCAGCTTCTCCGTGGCAGCCGGATTATTCCTGTGTCACTAGTTCCCTGGCTGAGGGTCTGTGGGCAACCACTGCATGGCCCCCGACCAGGATCACCTCCATTATTGCTTTCTGTCACCTCCAATAGAATGTAACCCCATCGGGGACGGAAATTTGTCCATCATTGTGTGTCTAACCCCTAGAGGAAGTGATTCAATTAGTATCGAGGGGACCAGTTCCTTCTCTTGGGGCCACACAGGGCGAATCCAATCCCTCTGTCCCCAGATGGCCTCTCGGATATTTGAAATTAGCGTCATCATCCGTGAGAAGGGAGGAGCATCTGGGTGGCTCAGTCGGTTAAGTGTCTGTCTCCGGATCAGGTCATGATCTCTCAGTTTGTGGGTTCGAGCCCTGTGTCGGGCTCTGTGCTGACAGCTCAGAGCCTGGAGCCTGCTTTGGATTCTGTGTCTCCCTCTCTCTCTGCTTCTCCCCTGCTCATGCTCTGTTTCTCTGTCTCTCAAAAATAAATAAATATTTTCAAAAAAATTTTTAAAGAAAAAGAGAAGGAAGACAAAATTGGCCATCATGTCTCCTGAAATCCCCTAGCACCCTCTCCACTACCTTCAACCGTCCTGACCCCAGGCGCCCACATCTCCCCGCCGATGTCACCGGCTCCTCCCTCCTCCACGGGCTCCCAGTTATGGACAGAGTCGGGGGAGACAGCCGCCCCTGCCCAGCACGGCCCACAGCAGGGCAAGGACGCCTCAGGCTTGCACACCCGGGAGTTCCTGCGTTGGGGTTTCTCCTCCTGACTCCTGAGCTCTGTCCTTTGGAAAACGGGAACGTGGGCAGACTGCCTCCCAGGCTGGTTGCAGTCACTGACGAGGGCTCTTTCCATCGGAGACTTGTGTCTTTTGTTCTACCCGACAATCTCTGGCCAAAAGGAACCTGGCTGCCCCGTCACTGCGCCCCCCGGGGGCAGCCATGGCTCCTCCGCAGCGAGGACAGTCTTGTTCTTCTGCCGTTGACTTTGGTGGAGCTGCAGACCCAACACATCCTGCCCGGGTGGGGGAATGAGCTGTTGTCTTTAAGAGACGGGAAAAAATCTCCCATTAACAGGCAAAACCCATGTTGCTATGGCTACGGCTTCAAAAAGCTGATGAGCAAAGCCAATGTCTCCCTTATTCATAAAGAAGAGATAATGCTTCACCATCAGCAGGTGATGTGCCCACATCCAGACTCGCTGTCTTCCCCCCAGGCTGGCTGTGGGTCCTCTGGGGAGGGTGACGGGGCGTCCGTGAAGCCACCAACTTCCGCTGAAGTCCTTGTGTTCTCAGCCGCGTGAGGTCTGGCTGGGGCCCCACTGCTCGGCCCCGAGGTGACGCGATGACCGCTGTATGTGCTCTGCTCTGGCTAAGACCACGGGCTGGGAGAGGCCCCGTCTCCCGCGGACTCAGACACCGCAGCCGGGAGGGCTGTGGAGGAGCGCCGGCTCCGGCAGGGGGGCCGCGAGCGAGCGTGGAGAGCTGCCTCCCAGGAGGGAGTCCCAGGGCGGTGACTTCGCGGCAAGGAGCCAGCCGGGCCCCCGCGTGGGCCGCGCTGGGGGAGACAGCAGGGGGTGGAGTCTGGACCCTCCTTCCGGGGACCACGGGGCTGAGGAAGCGGTGCTCCCCGTGGGCTGCGGTGCATCCTGCCCCGTGCAGAGTCGGGGCTCCGGAAGGGGTGAGCACGGACCGAGCCCTGCCCCGGGGGCTCGCGGCACAGAGTGGGTACTGGAGAGTTCCTGCCGTGTGGTCTGGACAGCTCTCTAGAGTCACCGTGCAGCGAGCCCCGGGAGGCGGTGGCTAATCGGTTGGGGCAGGACTGACTCGGCTAACAAGCTGCAACTTTATACACTCACACCTGTTACAGCGAATCACAGTCCGACGGAGCGAGAGCCAGCTGGACCCAGGAGACAGCTGCCGTGTAGACCGACACGGGGTCTCCCGCACACGCCCCACCCCAGCTCTGCCCTCACTCCAGGCACATGAGTCCGGAGCCTCCTGGAGCCTTGTCTACAGGGCGAGAAGTTCTCCAGGCTGAGAGGTTAAGGAAAGCCCGGGCCACACAGGCAGAGAGAGCCACACAGCGGCACCGGGAATCCGAGTTGGGCTCTGTGGGGTCTGGAGGCCCCTGCAGTCGGCCTGACTGAGGGGCCGGAGGAGCAGGGAGCGGGTCTCCCCAGGACAGGAGCACACAGCAGGGGGGCGGCATCAGTAGTAAGCCGGAACAGAGGCTGCAGAGGAGAGGAGGGAAGGTGGTCACAGACCGCCGTGGACCGGCCGCCCAGCTGCTGCCCCCGAGGAACAAAGCCCCCATGGACTCCGTGGGCCAGAGCTTGCAGGGGCCCGGCGGGGACAGCCTGGCTCCTTCCCCCGCGGGGGTCTCAGCCAGAAAGGCCAGTCGGCTGCCGTTTCACGATGGCTGAGGCTAGAATCCTCTGTGAGCACCCAGCAGACAAGACAGTGCTCAGAGCAGGCTGCCGGCCCGAATCCTCCACGCACTCTCAGCACCGCGGCTACCTTCCAGGCGTCCCTGTGCCGAAGCCCATGGCACAGGGACGGAGGGTCAAGCTCGGAAAATCCCACGTGACCTCCCAGCCACGCCCCCTGGGTCAGGATGGTGGCCCAGGTCTGCGGGTTTGGGGGCCGGCACTTGGGTTCCGCATGGAGCCCGTGTTGTACGATGGGAGGGGTCAGACGTCCTGGGGGACACAGGGCGCCACCTTTGACTCTGGAAAGATCAACACCACAAACTGTATTTCCCGCACTATCCAGGGAGGGAGCTGAGCTGGGAGGGACCAACGTGGATGTAAATGGCAGGACCCAAAAAGGGCCAGGCCGCCGAGGGCAGGAGCACAGCTGAGGGAAGAAGAGAGACACCAGGACGGAGTCCTGGACCCTCCCC
>NC_043716.1:976067-977562 GCF_006229205.1 Suricata suricatta
GGGTCCCAGGGCTTGTCGGTGGTTTGGACACTGAGGATTCAACACCCCAATGCGGACAAGCATCTTAGCTTCCTGCTTCACGGATTCGTTTCCTCTCTAATCCGCTGACTTCATTCCAGGGCCACTGGGGCCGCTGTCCCTGAAGCATCCAACTCCGTCTCTGCTCAGCTCAGGACTTCTCAGGTGGTGGGTTCGAGCCCTGCGTCGGGCTCTGTGCTGACAGCTGGGAGCCTGGAGCTGCTTCCGGTTCTGTGTCTCCCTCTCCTTCTGCCCCTCCCCCACCCCATCAGAAATAAACAACCATTTAAAATAAACCTGCTTTTCCTTCCACGACAGCCAGGCAAATAAAAGTATAATAAACTCTGGTTTGAGTAAAAATAAAATATTTAAACTTTAAATAATACCGTGAGTGTTAATATACCTGCTCTTTTATTTTTCAATATTTAAGTGAATCCTTTGGGGAAAAAAAACCACATCAAACCACACACCCAAGATCTCACGTTTTCCGGCTCCCTCGGCACCAGAACCATCAGATCCTGACTGTGTAAAATGCTGACACTCCCCTCGTCATGAAATATTTTTTGCATTCATTTCGATTTTTTAAGTTTACTTATTTATTTTGAGAGGAAGTGTGCGTGTACACGGGCAGAGGAGGGGCAGAGAGAGAGAGAACCCCACGCAGGCTCCCTGCTGTCAGCACAGAGCCTGATGCAAGGCTCAGACTCAGGAAGCCGTGAGATCACGGCCTGAGCCGATGACAAGGGGAGGGTGTTGCGCTGACTGAGCCCCCCGGGCGCCCCCTGTTTTTTTTTAATTTTATTTATCTCGGTCCCTGGGTTTGGAGGCACCCCTTAAACTTTGCAGATGGGCATGTGTTCACTGGCCCTGGTCAAGGCCCCAGGCGGAGCCAGGAGACCCCCTGCAGGGCTGGGGCTGGAAGGGGACAGGGGGTGGAGAGTCAGTCCCAGGGCATTGGAACAGCAGTTGTAGGCCCTTCTGTGCCATAACCAGCAGTTCAGATTTACCGAGTGGGCAGCGGGGACCCACGGGAGCATCTGAAGAAAGGAGGAGGCAGGGCCAGCCTCGTGTCTTAGAACCGTGGCCCCAGCTGGTGGCCTGGAGGCACGGAGACCGACCCCCAGGAAGGCTGGGGCAGGAAGGGACAAGCCGGGGGCTGGGGCTGTGCTGCGCGGATCAAGGCTGGAGACACGGGGCTCTGAGGACAAGAAAGACGGAGTCCGAGGCACGGGGACCCCACCCTGGGGCCGGGAGCCTGCAGGGGCAGACATGGGGTCCACCGGGGGCTCGGCTCAGGGAGGCCCAGGAAACAGTGACTGCCCACCGTGCACAAAGCCCCGAAACCCTCTTCCCTGTTGGGGTCCATCCAGCCAGAAGTGCTGTGTGGCCTTTGGGACCCTGCTTCCCCTACTTGAAAATGTGTACGCTTGACTGCTTGACCTAAATGTAACAGAGACTGGAGTTAGTTCTCCTATTA
>NC_043716.1:977662-979464 GCF_006229205.1 Suricata suricatta
TCTGATTGAAACTTCCTCCCTAGTTACGGGCACCTTACTCACAGACTATTGTTTAAGCCTTTAAGAAAAAATAGCCTTGTCATAAGGTTCGGTTAATAATATCACTATGTACTTAAAACAAACCCCTGCTGATGTATTTTGAGTGATGAATTATGTTTTTTGATCTTCTGTGTTGTACCTCGTTTCTATTTTGATTTTCGGTTTTTGCTACCTTGGAAATAATAATTTTTCTGGAAGTAACAAACAATGTAATCATTAAAAGAAAGATGTAATCACCTGTGGTATATAAGACACCGAGTTTCACAGTAAAGTGTGGTCTCTTCCACCATTCATGTTGTCTGTGTTCTTTCTTAGAGATATTTTGCCGACACCAACCCCCTACTCAGGGACCCTTGGACTCTGGTGTGTGGGCTGGTCCCCCGCACTTCCCCATGCTCCCCAGTGGGGCTCAGCGAGAGGACTGTGACAGTCACCAGCAGACATCAAGCACTCGGTCCTACAAGTCGTGCAGGACCCCCAGGGGGCACCGGAGGCGTGTAAACAGCGGACCCTTCACTTCCAATTTCCCGTTACTGATGTCCAGGGACACACGTTTGTTTCCCGAGGACCCGTGGGAAGCTGGGGCCCCCTCCTTGCCTGTGTGACAGCCAAGCTCTCCCACGCCCCCACCCCCCAATAAACAATGTCGCTGGAAGCAACGCCCTGGGCAACAACCCATCTTCCAGCCTCATGCTCCCTCCTCCCAGGACTCGCTCAGCTGATGGTCTGCCTTTGGATCCGAGCCCAGGACGACTCAGGCCACTGCGTGACGGTGGCGGATCCATGAAACCCTGAAAGATCCTCTTACAGAGAGAGAGGGACAAACCTCAAAGAGACCGGAGCGAATGTGCAAGGGGGACCGACGCGGGGGCTGCGCGCTCCCGCGGCGGCAGGGGCTCAGCACCGCCAACCCGCCCGCCCTCCGCGCGGTCCCGGCTCTGGGCTCGAGACCTGGCAGGCCTGATCCGCGGTGACACATTCCCAAGACGGGCACGGACGGTGACGAGGCGCAAGGGAACCTTGCGGGGGACATCTGCGCAATGCTGGTAAGAACACCTGCAATCCTGCGCACACACATTAAGGTGCGTGCATTTCGGGGGCACCTGGGGGCTGTCAGCTAAGCGTCCGGCCATGGCTCAGGTCATGATCGCACGGTCCGTGGGTTCGATCCCCGCGTGGGCTCTGGGCTGACAGTGCGGAACCTGCTTGGGATTCTCTCTCTCTCTCTCTCTCTCTCTCTCTCTCTCTCTCTCTGTCTCTCTCTCTGCCCCTCCCCTGCTCGCACTGTCCCTGTTCCTCTCAAAATAAATGAATAAACAAAAAAAAAAAAAAAGGAAGAAGTGAAATCAAATGAAGTAGCATCCCAAGGAATTCTGGAAACGCAGCTCGGAACACGTGGGAAGGGGTCGGACGCTGACCTGGGAAGGAGGGCGTCAGAGAGGCCGGTGAGGAAGGGGGGCGGCTGGCGCCCTTGCCGCTCCGGGAGGGGTCCTCCCTGCCTCTCCCGGCCCCTCCCGACCCCTCCCGGCCCCCTCCCTGCCCCCTCCGGCCTGACTGAGGGTCCCACACGCGAGGACTAGCGGCCTCCCGCCCCGGGGATCCTGCGCGTGCATCCACCCCAACCCATACGCGCGACCCCGGACCCTGTGTGCGCGCGTCCCGACCCTGTGCGCCCGCCTGACCCCATGCGCGCCCCCGGACCCCGCGTCCCCGCCCCTCCCCCACCCCCTCCCACCCGCGCGCGCGTCCCTGGCTCTCAGCAC